>NW_028258160.1:0-184639 GCF_053883595.1 Heterocephalus glaber
TTGTTAGCCTTGGGTTAGGGTTAGGGTTAGGGGTTAGGATTAGTATTAGGGTGGACAAAAAGTGACATCTTTTCCTCTGTGAGTGGGTCTGAGGAAGTTTGGAAGACTCCTAGGAGCTGGGATCGACAGTATGGCATCCAGGATGGCTCTCACAGTATGAGAGCAGCAGGGCATCATTTGGGAAGCTACCTCCAGACAGGGAGATGTGGTATGGTGGATGGAAAGCATTCTCTTTTTCTTGTGGGGACTCTGGGCCATTTAGCAGGCATCCTCTTAGCTGGGAGCATCGGGACAGTGGCCTGGAAGCAGCCTCCACAACAGGAGCAGTGCAGCACAAGCCTGGAATCCTCTTCTGTGGCAGGAGATGTAGTAGAGTGGACTGAAAGCATTCTCTTTTTTCCTGTGAGGTTTTGGGGCCATTTTGGAGTTATCCTATTCACTTTGAGCATCAGTATGGTGGGCTGGAATCCACCTCCACTGCGGGAACAGAGTGGCACCAGCCCAGAATCAACCTCCATGGCAGGAGATGTAGTACCGTGTACCAAAAGCATTGTCTTTTGTCCTCTGTGGGTTCTGGGCCATTTCAGCATCTGTGAGCATTGGTACAGTGGCCCAGATACTCCCTCCATTATGGGATTGGCATAGTGCCAGCACAGAATACTCCCTGGTGGCATGACATGTGGTAAGGTGGATCAAATGCATTATCTTTCTTCCTGTGAGCTCTTCTGTGCCATTTTGGAAGCATCTAATTAGCTGTGAGCAACGGTACGGTGGCATGGAAGCCACCTCCACAATGGGAGCAGCATGGTGCCAGCCCAGAATCCTCCTCCATGGCAGGAGATGTAGTACAGTGGACCGAAAGCATTCTCCTTTTGTCCTGTGAGGGTTCTGGGCTATTTCTGAAGCATCACATTAGCTAGGAGCGACCGTATGGTGGCCCAGACGCCACCTTGACAATCGAAGTGGTGTGGTGCCAACCCAGAATCCTTCCCTGTGGCAAGAGATGTGGTAAGGTGGATTGAACGCATTTTCTTATTTCCTCTGAGCAGTTATGAGCCATTTCAGAAGCATCCCATTAGCTGTGAGCATTGGTATATTGGCCAGGAAGCCACGTACATTATGTGAGCAGCATGGTGCCAGCCCTGAATCCTCCCTAATGGCAGGAGATGTGGTAATGTGGATCAAACACATTTTCTTTTTTCTGGTGAGTGGTTCTGAGCCATTTCTGAAGCATTTCATTAGCTAGGAGCCACTGTATGTTGGCCCGGAAGCTGCCTTCATTACAGGAGCATAGTGGTGCCAGGCCAGAATCCTCCCCCTGTTGGGAGCAATGCTACATAATTCTAGGGAAAAATCATTTGAGTAGGCCTAGTTCTCCTGCCTACAGGCCAGCTATAACACTCCAAGACATAATTCCATTTTGGCCTCAGGTCACAAAGGAGATCTCAATGATCCCATGATGCTGTAATGCTCCAGGACAAAACCACACCTACAAGAGACACCTGGGAGGAACCAAATCTTCACCTGTGTAGTTCCTGGGAGGAACTAAATCTTCATCTGCATAGTTCCTCATTGTTTGTAGATTTCCACTGCCCCACCCAGTCTTTTGTTACACCTTGTGCATCCCAATGTGATACTGAAATCTACATATTCATTTGTTACATTTGTTTCTCCAGATGTACTAAATAAAAGGTGCTGTGAGCTAGGGCTTCTAGTCTTTGCCGCCCAGAGCAGCACTGATCAAACCCAAAGCTCAGCTTCTTCTCAGTCTCATTTGTCTACCTTTCCTGTAATTCACCGTGTGCTGCCATGGCTCGCAGGAGACTAGGACTTACTGCTGAGGTTCTGGTAACGTCCCCTCCCCCTGTTCCCTACATCCCCTGTGGCAGGAGATGCGGTAAGGTAGATAGAATGTATTCTCTTTTTTCCTGTGAGCAGTTCTGAGCTATTTTGGAAGCATCACAATACCTGGGATTGGCTATACAGCTGAACTGAATTGGCCTCCACTACAGGAGCTTTGTTGTGCCATCGCGGTATCTTCCCACATGGCAGAAGATGTGATAAGGTGGATTGAACACATTCTCTTTTTTCCTGTGTGCGATTCTGAGCCATTTTGGAAGCATCCCATTACTTGGGAGTGGCCCTCTGCTGGCCCAAAGCCACCTCCTCTATAGGAGCAGGGATGTGCCAGGCCAGGATCCTCCCCAGTGGCAGGAAATGTGATAAGGTGCATGGATTGAATTCTCTATTTCCCTCTGAGTTGTTCTCAGCCACTTTGGAAGCAACCAATGAGCTGGGAGAAGTGGTACAGTGGCCAGGAAGACACCATACCTATGGGAGTGGCATTGTGCCATCCTGTAATATTCCCCAGTTGGAGGAGATGAGGTAAATTGGATGATATGCATTCTCTTTATTCCTGTGAATGGTTCTGAGCCATTTCAAAAGCACCCCATTAGATTTGAAGGGCCATATGGTGGCCTGAAATCTGCCTCCACTATGGTACCTGTGTCATGCCAGGCCAGAAGGCTCAACATGGCAGGAGTTGTATTATGGCAGATGTAACACAATGGCTTTTTCCATTTGATTTTTTTCTGATCCATTTTGGAAGAATCCCGTTAGCTGGGAGCAGCTGTACAGTGGCTGGCATGCCAATTCCTCCATGGGAGTGGCATTGTGCCATCCCAAAATATTCTACCATGGCAGGACATGTGGAAAGGTGGATGGAGTGCAATCTCATCTTTCTTTTGAGCAGTTCTGAGCCATTTCAGAGGTATCCATATTTGCTGCGAGAGGCTGCAGAATGTCCCAGAACCCACCTCCACTACTGGAGTGGGTTTGTGCCAGGCCAGAATCCTCCCCCGTGGTTGGAGATGTATTTTGCCAGATCATATGTAATCTCTTTTTTTCTGTGATTTTTTTTGAGGAATTTCAGAAACATCCCATTTGCTTGGAATAGCCATGCATTGGCCTGGAAGCCACCTCCACTTCTGGAGTGGGGCAGTGCCATCACAAAATATTCCCTTGTGGCAGGAGATGTGGTAAGGTGGATGGAATGCAATCTCTTTTTTCCTGTGACTGGTTGTGAGCCATTTCAGAAGAATCCCATTAGCTGGGAGCAGACTTACATTTGTGAGGAATCTGCCTCCACTTCTGGAGTGGGGGAGTTCAATCTCAAAATATACCCCTATGGCAGGAGATGTGGGAAGGGGGATGGAACGCAATCTCTTTTTTCCTGTGATTGGTTCTGATCCATTTTGGAAGCATCCCATTAACTGGGAGGGGCCGTCTGGTGGCCCAAAGCCACCTCTTTATAGGAGCAGTGTTGTGCCAGGCCAGAATCCTCCCCCATGGCAGGAAATGTGGTAAGGTACATCAAACACATTCTCTTTTTTCCTGTTACTGGTTCTGAGCCATTTTGGAAGCAACCAATTATCTGGGAGTGGGGTTACAGTGACCAGAAAGACTCCACTCCTACAGGAGTGGCATTGTGGCATCATGTAATATTCCCACATTGCAGGAGATGAGGTAAATTGGGTGGAACACATTCTCTTTATTCCAGTGCATGGTTCTGAGCCATTTCAAAAGCACCACATTAGACTTAAAGGGCTGTTTGGTTGCCTGGAAGCTGTCTCCACTGTAGGAGCTGTGTGGTGCCAGGCCAGAATCCTCAAAGTGGCATTAGCTGTATTATGGCAGATCGAACACAATGGCTTTTTTCATGTGTTTTTTTCTGCTCCATTTCAGAAGCATTCCGTTAGCTGGGAGCAGCCATAGAGTGGCTAGGATGCCGTCTCCTCTATGGGAGTGGTATTGTACCATCTGAAAATATTCCAGCGTGACATGACATGTGGAAAGGTGGATTTAATGCATCACCTGCTTTCTTGTGATCAGTTCTGAGCCATTTCAGAGGCATCCAATTTGCTGTGTGTGGCTGTACAGTGGCCCAGAAGACAGCACCACTAGTGGAGTGGGGTTGTGCCAGGCCAGAATCCACCTCCGTGGCTGGAGATGTGTTATGGCAGATCATAGGTAATCTCTTTTTTTCTGTGATTGTTTCTGAGCCATTTCAGAAACATCCCATTAGCTGGGAAGAGCAGTACAGTGGCCTGGAGCCACCTCTACTTCTAGAGTAGGGTAGTGCCATCCCAAAATATTCCCCTGTGGCAGGAGATGTGGTAAAGTGAATGGAACACAATCGTTTTTTTCCTGTGATTTGTTCTGAGCCACTTTGAAAGCATCCCATTAACTGGGAGTGGCTGTTGGGTGGCCCCAAAGCCACCTAAAATATAGGAGCTGCATGGTGCCAGGCCAGAATCCTCAATGAGGCAGGAGATGTATTATTGCAGATGTAACACAATGGCTTTTTCCATTTGATTTTTTTCTGATCCATTTTGGAAGAATCCCATTAGCTGGGAGCAGCCGTACAGTGGCTGGCATGCCGATTCCTCCATGGGTGTGGCATTGTGCCATCCCAAAATATTCCACCATGACAGAAGATGTGGAAAGGTGGATGGAACGCATTCTCTTCTTTCTTTTGAGCAGGTCAGAGCCATTTCAGAGGCATCCAATTTGCTGGGCGTGACCGCAGAGTGGCGCAGTAGCCGCCTCCATTACTGCACTTGGGTTGTGTCATGCCAGATTCCTCCCCATTGGCTGGAGATGTGTTAAGGCAGATCATACATAATCTCTTTCTTCCTGTGATTGGTTCTGAGCCATTTCAGAATCATCCTATTAGTTGGGAATGGCTGTAGGGTGGGCTGGAAGCCGCCTCCACTTTTTGAGTGTGGTAGTGCCATCCCAAAATATTCCCCCATGGCAGGAGCTGTGGTAAGGTGGATGGAAGGCAATTTCTTTTTTCATATGATTGGTTCTGAGCCATTTCAGAAGCATCCCATTAGCTGGAAGCGGTCGTCTGGTGGCCCAAAAGCTACCTCCACTATGGGAGCAAGGTTGCGCCAGGGCAGGGTCATCTCCCATGGCAGGAAATGTGTTAAGGTACATCAAACCCATTCTCTTTTGTACTGTGAGTGGTTCTGAGCCATTTTGGAAGCAACTGATTAGCTGGGAGCAGTGTTAAGTTGGCCAGGAAGCCACCACTCCTAAGGGAGTGGCATTGTGCCATTCTAAAATATTCCCTCTGTGCAGGAGATGAGGCAAGGTGAATGAAACACACTCTCTTTTTTCCTCTGAGCGGTTCTGAGCCATTTCAGGAGCATCACATAGGATTTGAAATTCCATAGGGTGGCTCAGAAGCCACCTCCAATATGGGACCTGCATGGTGCAAGGCCAGAATACTCAATGAGGCAGAAGATGAGTTATAGCAGATTGAATACAATGACTTTTTTCGTGTGATTTTTTGTGATCCATTTTGGAAGCATCCCATTAGCTGGGAGCAGCTGTACAGAGGCTAGCATGCGGCTTCCTCCATGAGAGCAGCATTGTGCCATTCTAAAATATTCCACCATTTCAGGAGATGTGGAAAGGTGGATGGAATACATTCTATTTTTTCTTGTGAGCTGTTCTGAGCCATTTCAGAGGCAATCACTTTGCTGGGAGAGGCCGTAGAGTGGCCCGGAAGCCACCTCTACTACTGGAGTGGGGTTGTGAAAGGCCAGACTCCTCCTCCATGGCTGGAGATGTGTTCTGATAGGTCATACATAATCTCTTTTTTCTGAGATTTTTTTCTGAGCCATTTCAGAAACATCCCATTTGCTTGGAACAGCCATACACAGGCCTGGAAGCTGGCTCCATTTCTGGAGTGGGGTAGTGCCATCCCAAAATATTCCCCCGTGGCAAGAGATGTGGTAAGGTGTAAGGAATGCAATCTCTTTTTACCTGTGATTGGTTCAGAGCCATTTCAGAAGCATCCCATTAGCTGGGAGCAGCCTTACATTTGGCAGGAATCTGCCTCCATTTCTGGAGTGGGGTAGTGCAGTCCCAAAATATTCACCCATGGCAGGAGATGTGGGAAGGGGGGATGGAACACAATCTCTTTTTTTCCTGAAATTGGTTCTGAGCCATTTTGGAAGCATCCCATTAACTGGAAGTGGCCGTCTGGTGGCCCAAAACCACCTCTTCTATAGGAGTAGTGTTGTGCCAGGCCAGGATTCTCCCCCGTGTCAGGAAATGTGGTAAGGTACATCAAACGCATTCTCTTTCTTCCTGTGAGTGGTTCTGAGCTATATTGCAAGCAACCAATTAGCTGGGAGAAATGGTACGGTGGCCAGGAAGCCACCGCACCTATGGGAATGTCGTTGTGCCATCCTGTAATATTCCAAAGTTGCAGGAGATGAGTTAAATTGGATGGGATGCATTCTCTTTTTCCTATGAATGCTTCTGATCCATTTCAAAAGCACCCCATTAGATTTGAAGGTCCGTTTGGTTGCATTGAAACTGCTTCCACTATGGCAGCTGCGTGGTGCCAGGCCAGTATCTTCAAAGAGGCATTAGCTGTGTTATGGCATGTCGAATGCAATGGCTTTATATGTGTGATTTTTTATGATCCATTTTAGAAGGCTTCCATTATCTGGGAGCAGCCATAGAGTGGCTAGGTTGCCACCTCCACTTTGGGAGTGGCATTGTGCCATCCCAAAATATTTCAGCATGGCAGGAGATGTGGAAATGTGGATTTAATGCATTCTCTTCTTTCTTTCTTTTTTTTTGGACATTCTTTTACTTTTATTGAGTTGTTACATTTTAGGTACACATTATGATCACATTCATTATTGGGAATTTGTAGCTGTACATGACATATCTTTTATTTCCCCATTAAGTTTATTGGTACATTTTTGGTATAAAATACAGTTACATTCATCATTGGGACCTTGTACCTTTACATTAGTCTCTTGGTTCTTATTTTTTCCCCTTCCCTTGCCCTCCCTTCACCCCTCCACCTGTCCCTATTTGCAAAGACCTTGTTTCCATTTTTTTTCCTCTTCTCATATTTTTTCTTTTCCCTTTTTTCCCTTCCCCTACCCCTCCCAATTCCCATGCTCTTTTAGACCTTTTCTTCCTGTTACACAATATCAGTTATACATTTTTGAAATTACAATACTAAGATCTAGGAGACATGACCACAGATTTTACAGAATTTAAAAGGATATAGAAAGCATATTACAAAAATCTTTTTTGAAATAAATTTGACAACTTCTAAGAAGTACCTTGGAAGACAAATTAATGAAACTAACTCTGGAGGAAATACAAAATTTGAATAGCACCTATTAAAGAAAGTATATTCCTAGCTTGAAAACCTACCTATATGACAACAGCAGGCTCATAAACATTTTAACTGATAAATTATAGCAAACAATTAAAGCAGAAAAAAGAAGGAACACTTCTCCCCTCATTTTAGGAAATCAACATTGTGCTAATCCTAAAACTGGATAAAGATAATAGAAGAAAAAAGTATGAACACAGATAGAAATTTGTTTAACAAAACAAACTCTTAGAAGTCAGATCTGGCAGGATGTAGAAAGTGGTTTTTTTTATAGGGATGGCAGAGTTGGTTCAGCATTGGAAGATCCACCCCCAAAAGTCATCATTTTAACAGAGGAAAGGAAAAAGCCATATGATCCTGTCACTAGTTGGAGAAAGAGTATTGGATTAAATTCTACAGCTGTTCATGGTAAAAGCTATCAGGAGACTAGAAGTAGAACATAAACTTCTCAACAAATTAAAGACATGTACTCCATACTTCCAGAGAGAATGCCTTATATAAATGGAGAAGATACAATGCTTTCTCCTTAAGGTGGGGAACAAGGGCAGATATGCTTACTCTTTATCTGTCCATTAAACTTTGAAACCTAGTCCCCACCAAAATAGTCTGGCAATAAAATGACACAACTAGGATAGGATTGGCACAGCAGAAGCAAAATCTTTATATGTAGATGAAATGATCATCTACAGAAAAAATACTAAGAAATCTCTAGGAGCCCCTAGAACTTGTACTTGAATTTAGCAGGATTAGAAAACACAAGGTATATATAAAAATTCAGGTCTGTGTATACTTGCTATAAATGAAGAACTGGATATTGAAATTTAAAAGTTATGTAGGAGTACAAAGGACCCAGAAAAGCCAAAAACAAAAACAAAAACAGTGTTGGAAGACGTTTAGTACCTAATTTTAAGACTTCTAAAGCTACAGTAATCAAGGCAGTGTTGGTGTAAGGAAAGACATATAGATCATTTGAATCAAACAGAGAATCTAGAAATAGAACCACACATATATGGTCCACTGAGTTTTGAAAGATTATTTAACATTAGCATTTTATAGAATATAAACTCGATTCAAGAGCCGAGGAAGAGATAGTGTTTTCAGCAAACAGCACTAGAACACCTGTATTCATATATAAAAAATTAACCTCAACCCTTTTTTTCCATACATGAAAATAACTTGAAGGGATCTATGAACCTAAATAAGAAAGCCTAAAAGTATAAAACTTTAAGAAGAAATTATAATGGAAAATATTTATGAATTCAGGGTAGGCAAGAACTACCTATGATACAAAAAACATGATGTATAAAAGAAAAAAATTGATAAATGAGATTCCATCAAAATTTAGAACTTTAAATGACATCATTAAAATGAAAAGTAGTTCTTAAACAGACCATATTTACAATGCAAATAATCTATAAGCAGAATATATAAAGAATTCTTCGAGCTCATTAATAGACAACCCATTTAAAATGTAGACATAAGAAGATGATAAATAGCCAGTATAGCACAAGGAATGGTGTGCAATTCTAGGATCAGAAAAATACTAATCAGTACAATAATAAGATTGAATTATACACTTATTAGGGAGATGAAGTTAAAAGGTTTTTTTTGTATTAAATTATTGGTACATTGTAGGTATACAACACAATTACATTTCTCACTGGGAATTGTACCTTTACATAATGCATTTTGGTTCTTATTTTTTCCCCATTCCTGGCCCTCCCTTCACGCCCTCCATCCTTCCCTATTTACAAAGACTTTACTGCCATTTTTTCCATTTCTCAGCATTTTTCTTTTCCCTTCTTTCCTTTCGCCTGCCCTTCCCACTAGCCCTACCCCATTGGACCTTTTCTTCCTATTTTACATTATTGATTATTCATTCTAACCATTGGTACATTTTAGGTATACAATATAATGACATATGTCATTAGAAATTTGCACCTTTACATAGTCTCTCTTGGTTCTTGTTTTTCACCCTTGCCCAGCCCTCCCTTCAACCCCTCCAGCCCTCCCTATTTACAAAGATTTTGTTCCTATTTTTCCATTTTCTCATATTAATCCCATTCCCTTCTATCCTTTCCCCTAGCCCTCCCACTTACTTCCCCTTTGCCCCTTTTCTTCCTATTTCACATGACCTATTATACATTTAGTCCTTATTTACACTTTCAGTTTCTCACACTAGAGAAACTATTCGGTATTTACACACCTGTGTCCTATTTATTTCACTTAAGAGTATTGCCTCAATGTGCATCCACTTAGCTAGAAATGTCTCTAATTTCTCATTTTTTATGGCTGAGTAGTACTCCATTTTATAAAAAACCCCCACATTTTCTTTATCCAGTCTCCAGTTGATGGGCATTTGGGCTGTTTCCAAGTTTTAGCTATTACAAAGTGTGCTGCTATGAACATGGGTGCACATATATCATTGTGGTATGATTCTTTTAATTCTTTGGGGAAGATCCCCAGCAGTGGAATAGTGGGGTCAAATGGGAGTTCCAGTCCTAGTTCTTTGAGGTATCTCCATACTGATTTCCTTAGTGCTTGCACCAGTCTACACTCCCACCAGCAGTGGAGCAGGGTTCCTCTTTCCCCACAGCCCCACCAGCATTTGTTATTGGTTGATTTCATGATAGCAGCCATTCTTTCTGGAGTGAAGTGGAATCTCAGCATTGTTTTCATTTGCATCTCTTGAATGGCCAGTGATGTTGAACATTTTTTCATGTATTTATTTGCTATTTCTACGTTTTTATCTGAGAAGTGTCTGTTCACTTCAGCCACCCATTTTTCAATTGGGTCTTTAAATTTGGGAAGTCTGATCTTTTTAAGTTCTTTATAGATTCGAGATAGTAGACCTTTGTCTGAAGAAGAGCAGGTGAAGATTTTTTCCCACATTGTGGATTGTCTCTTCACACTGCTGGTGGTTTCTCTTGCTGAGCAGAAGCTTTTTAATAAGAAGAGATCCCATTTGTTGATTGTTTGTGCTAGTTCATGGGCACCTGAGGTTTTGTTCATAAAATCTTTTCCTACACCGATGTCTTCAAGGGTTCTACCTAACCTCTCCAACTGGTTCAGAGTTTCTATTTTAATATTTAGATCTTTAATCCATTTTGATTTTAGTATAGTGCATGGTGAGAGATATAGGTCTAGTTTTAATCTTTGGCAAGTTGAAGCCCAACTTTTCCAGCACCATTTATTAAAGAGGCTATCTTTCCTTCAGTGAGGGTGTTTGGCTCCTTTGTCAAAGATGAGATGGCTGAGTGTTTCTGGCATTGTTTCTACATCTAATCTGTTCCACTGGTCCTCAAATCTGTTTCTTTGCCAGTACCATGCTGCTTTTATCACAGTAGCTTTGTAGTATAGTTGCAGGTTGGGGATTGTGATACCCCCTGCCATGTCTCTGTTACCTAGAATTGCTTTTGCTATTCTGGGTCTCTTCTTGCTCCAAATGAATTTTTGGATTTTTTTCTCAAGGTCTATGAAGTATGCTGCTGGGATCTCAATTGGAATTGCATTAAATCTATATAGCAGTTTTGGAAGTATGACCATTTTCACTATATTAATCCTTCCTACCCAGGAGCAGGGGATGTCTGTCCATTTTCTGATATCATCTTCAATCTCTCTTTTCAGAGTGCCATAGTTTTCAGAGAAGAGGTCTTTGATTTCTTTCATTAGGATGATTCCTAGGTATTTCAGTTTTTTGGATGCTATTGTGAAAGGAATTATTTGCCCTATTTCTCTCTCAGTGAGTCTGTTATTGGTGTAGAGGAAAGCTATTGATTTTTGTGTGTTAACCTTGTAACCAGCTACTTGACTGAATTTGGTTATTAAGTCTAGAAGTCTTTTGATGGAGTTCTTGGGGTCTTCTATATAGAGTATCATGTCATCTGCAAATAATGACAGTTTGACTTCTTCATTTCCTATCTTTATTCCTTTTATTTCTTTCTCTTGTCTAATTGCTGCGGCTAATGTTTCCAGAACTATATTGAACAAGAGTGGTGATAGTGGACATCCTTGTCTTGTTCCTGATTTGAGTGTGAAGGATTTCAGTTTTTGACCATTTAGTATGATATTGGCTGTTGGTTTTTCATAGATGGTTTCTATCAGTTTGAGGTAGAGACCATCTATTCCAATTTTTTGTAGGGTTTTTATCATAAATGCATGTTGGATTTTGTCAAATGCTTTTTCTGCATCTATGGAGATAATCATATGGTTTTTGTCCTTGGCTCTGTTGATATAGTGTATTATATTAATTGATTTTCATATATTGAACCATCCCTGCATCCCTGGGATGAATCCCACTTGATCAGGGTGTATGATCTTCTTGATGATCTTCTGCATTCTGTTTGCCAGGATCTTATTAAGGATTTTTGCATCTATGTTCATTAGTGAGATTGGCCTATAGTTCTCTTTTTCAGTTGGGTCTTTCTCTGATTTGGGGATCAAGGTGATGCTTGCTTCCAGGAATGAATTTGGGAGCATTGCTTCCCTTTCAATTTCACTGAAGAGTTTAAACAGTAGTGGCAGCTGTTCCTCTCTAAATGTCTTGTAGAATTCAGCAGTGAAGCCATCAGGGCCCAGGCTTTTCTTAGTTGATAAGTTTTTAATTACATTTTCAATTTCATTGGTTGATATTGGGTTGTTCAGAAGTTTTAGGTCTTCTTCGTTCAACTTTGGTAATTCATATGTATCTAGGAATCTGTCCATTTCTTCTGTGTTTTCCATCTTATTGGTGTATAGGTTCTGGAAGTAGGTATTGATGATCATCTGGATTTCTGCTGGGTCTGTTGTAATTTCAACCTTTTCATTCCTAATTGCATGGATTTGGGCCTTTTCTTTCCTTTTTCTGACAAGGTTGACTAAAGGTTTGTCAATTTTGTTGATTCTTTCAAAGAACCAACTCTTGGCTTCATTGATTTTTTTATTGTTCTCTTAGTCTCCATTGCATTGATTTCTCCTCTGATCTTTATAATTTCCTCCCTTGTATGAGCTTTGGGGTTGTCCTGCTCTTCTTTTTCTAGAAGCTTGAGGTTCAGCATCAGGTTGTTTAATTGGGCTCATTCTGTTTTCCTAATATGCGTATTCACTGCTATGAATTTCCCTCGTAAGACTGCTTTCATTGTGTCCCATAGATTCTGATATGTTGTATTGTCATTGTCATTTAATTGAAGGAACTGTCTGATTTCTTCTTTAATTTCCTCTGGGACCCATTGGTTATTCAGAAGTGTGTTGTTCAATTTCCACATGTTTATGAAATGTTTTGAGTTTCTTTTGCTATGGATCTCCAATTTCATCACACTATGGTCTGATAATGTACAGGGGATAACTTCAATTCCTTTGCACTTACTTAAACATGTTCTATGTGTGAGTATGTGGTCTATTTTGGAGAATGACCCATGTGCATCTGAGAAGAATGTGTATTCTGATTTTGTGGGGTGGAAGACTCTGTAAACATCTGTTAAGTTCATTTGTTCAAGAGTTCGATTGAGTTCTAGTATTTCATTACTTATTTTTAGTCTAGTTGATCTATCTATTTGTGACAGTGGGGTGTTGAGGTCCCCCACTACAATTGTATTAGTGCATATATGACTTTTCATGTCCGTTGTTATTTGTTTTATATAGTTGGGTGCACTAGTGTTTTGTGCATAGCTATTTATGATTGCCATCTCTTCCTCTTGGATTCTTCCCTTTAAAAGGATGTAGTGTCCTTCTTCATCTCTCTTAATCAGTGTTGGTTTGAACTCTACTTGATCTGCCAAGAGGATAGGTACTCCTACTGTTTTTCGGGTTCCTGTCACATGGAGTATTGTTTTCCACCCTTTAACTTTCAGTCTATGAGTTTCCTTTTGAATTAAGTGTGTTTCTTGTATGTAACACATTGTTGGATTTTGCTTCTTGACCCATTCTGCCAGTCTATTTTTTTTGATTGGTGAATTGAGACCATTAACGTTGATGGTTATAACTGAAACATATTGACTTGTCATTGCCATGACTTTTCCTTTTTGTTGGGTTCTCCCCCTTTACATTTAATTTCTTGTCATGCCAGATAGGTTCATTCTGCTTTGCTTCCCGGGGTTGTGATCCTCAATGTCTGTTCCTAGGCTATTGTGTAAAATTCTTTGGAGTGCTGGTTTGGTGTTCACGAAGTTCCTAAGGTGCTCTTTGTCATGAAAGTATCTTATTTCTCCATCCATTTTGAAAGATAGTTTTGCAGGGTACATCAATGTGGGTTGGAGGCTGTTTTCTTTTAGGGCTTGGAATATGTCATTCCAAGCTCTTCTTGCCTTGATGGTTTGTGTTGAGAAGTCTGCTGTGATTCTGATGGGCTTTCCTTTGTATGTGATTTGTTTCTTTTCTCTGACTGCTTGGAGAACTTTGTTCTTCTGTTGTGTTTCTGGAATCTTAACAATTATATGTCTATGTGTAGATTTTTTTTGATCAAGGCTATTTGGAGTCCTATATGCCTCACTTATCTGTATGTCAAGCTCTTTTCCCCTGCTTGGGAAGTTTTCTGCCATTATTTCTGTGAAGAGATTTTTTATGTCATCTGCACTCTCTCCTGTTTCTTCATTGGGCCCAATCAGTCTTATGTTATTCTTCTTTGCATCATCTAGCAGCTGCTGGATTGATTTCTCATGTTCCCTTATAATTTTGAAGCAATTTTTCTTTTCCTGGTCACTAATTGCAATCTTATCTTCTATGTCTGAAATTCTGTCCTCACATTGGCTCATTCTGCTGTGTAGACTTTCAATGGAGTTTTTCATGTCCTGGAAATCTATTTGCATCTGTTTTATGGATTCCATTTGTTTCCTATGTTGGGATTCCATCATGTTCCTGAGCTCCTCTCTAGATTTATTAATCATGTCTTGCACTAGGGGCACATTTTCTCCTGTTATCTGAGAAATTATTTCTGATTTCATTTTTTCCAGATCCCTTTTTGTTGCCAGTTCAGTGGGTCCAGGTGGTTGAGTATCAGAGGTTTCCATCTCTTTTCCCTTTGGGATTGCTGTAGGTGATCTGGAAGTCTGGTTTTGAGACTTATTTATGTGTTTTCTCATTTTGACTGGGGCGGGGGCAGATGTTAGCACCTGCACAGATTACCTCCTCTGAGCTGGGTGAGGTGGGACAGGGGCCGGGAGCAGCGGTAGGGATGGTGACCCAAAAGCCCTTTCCTGTGGGCTGGGAGCAGCTGGAGGGATGGTGGCTGGGAAATCCCTTCCTCTGGACCAGGAGCAGTGGGATGGTGGCTCAGAAGCCCCTCCCTCTGGGCCAGGAGCAGAGGCACAGGAGGTGGCTCAAAAGCCCTTTCTTCTGGGCTGGGAGCAGCAGGAGGGATGGTGACTGGGAAGCCCCTTCCTCTGTACCAGGAGCAGTGGGACAACATCTCAGAAGCCCCTACCTCTGGGCCAGGAACAGTGGGACTCAGTACCTTGGTCTGGTGGTCTGGTGTCCTCTGTGTCTTTGTAGTGTGGAACCAGGTGGCTGCCTATCTGCAGTGGGGTGATTTGGTGTCTTCTGCATGACTCAGGACCTCGATAGGTCATGCACAGACCTTCTTGTGTGCAACGGGCTGATTTGGCATTTTCTGTGCAATTCAGGACCTTGGCAGGTCATGGGCAGACCTGCCTGTCTGCAGTGGGGTGATTTGGCATCTTCTGCATGACTCAGGACCTTGGCAGGGTGTGCACAGACCCGCCTGTCTGCAGCATGCTGATTCGGTGTGCTCTGTGCAACTCAGGATCTCGGTAGGGCATGGGCAGACCTGCCTGTCTGCAGCGGGGTGATGGGGTGTCTTCCGTGTGACTCAGGACCATGGTAGGGCATGCACAGGCCTGCCTGTCTGCAGCAGGGTGATTCAGCATGCTCTGTGCAACTCAGGTCCTCGGTAGGGCATGGGCAGACCTGCCTGTCTGCAGCGGGGTGACTGGGCATCTTCCTAGCGACTTAGGACCACAGTAGGGGATGCACAGACCTGCCTGTCTGCAGCGGGGTGATTCGGCCATTCTCTTCTTTCTTGTGATCAGTTCTGAGCCATTTCAGAGGCATCCAATTTGCTGGGAGTGGCCATACAGTGGCCAAGAAACCGTCTCCACTACAGGAGTGGAGTTATGCCAGGCCAGAATCCACCTCCGTGGCTGGAGATATGTTTTGACAGATCATATGTAATCTCTTTTTCTCTGTGATGGTTTCTGAGCCATTTTGCAAGCATTCCATTAGCTGGCAACAGCTGTACAGTGGCCTGGAGGCCACCTCCAGTTCTGGAGTGGAGTTTTGCCATCCTGAAATATTTCCCTGTTTAAGGACATTGGGTAAGATGGATGGAATGTAATCTCTTTTATCCTGTGAATGCTTCTGATCCATTTTGGAAGCATTCCATTAGCTGGGAACATCCATACAGTGGCTAGCATGCTGCTTCCTCCATGGGTGCAGCATTGTGCCATTCCAAAATATTCCACTGTGGCAGAAGATGTGGAAAGGTGGATGGAACGCATCTTCTTCTTTCTTTTGACCAGTTCTGAGCAATTTCAGAGGCATCCAATTTGCTGGTATGGCCGCAGAGTGGCCCAGGAGCCACCTCCACTACTGCCCTGGGGTTGTGTCAGACCAGATTCCTCCTCATTGGCTGGAGATGTGTTATGGCAGCTCATACATAATCTCTTTCATCCTGTGATTGGTTCTGAGTCATTTCAGATGCATCTCATTTGTTGGGAGCGGCTGTACAGAGACCTGGAATCCACCTCCACTTCTTGAGTAAGTTAGAGCCATCCCAAAATATTCCCCCATGGCAGGAGATGTGGTAAGGTGTATGGAATGCAATCTCTTTTTTCCTGTGAATGGTCCAGAGCCATGTCAGAAGCATCCCATTAGCTGGGAGTGCCCATACATTGGCCAGGAATCCGCCTCCATTTCTGGAGTGGGGTCGTGCAATGCTAAAATATTTGCCCATGGCAGGAGATGTGGGAAGGGAAATGGAACACAATCTCTTTTTTCCTGTGATTGGTTCTGAGCCATTTCAGAAGCATCCCATTAACTGGGAGGGGCCATCTGGTGGCCCAAAGCCACCTCTTCTATATGAACAGGGTAGTGCCAGGCCAGGATCCACCCCAGTGTCAGGAAATGTGGTAAGGTACATTGAATGCATTCTCTTTTTTCCTGTGAGTGGTTCTGAGCCATATTGCCAGCAACCACTTAGCTGGGAGAAGTGGTAGAGTGGCCAGGAATCCACAACACCTATGGGAGTGGAAATGTGACTTCGTATAATATTCCCCAGTTGCAGGAGATGAGGTAAATTGGATGGAACACATTCTCTTTTTTCCTATGAATTGTTCTGATCCATTTCAAAAGCATCCCATTAGATTTGAAGGGCCATTCCATTGCCTTGAACCCGCCTACACTATGGCAGCCTCGTGGTGCCAGGTCAGTATCCTCAAAGTGGCATTAGCTGTATTATGGCAGATCAGACACAATGGCTTTATTCGTGTGCTTTTCTCTGATCCATTTTAGAAGGCTTCCATTAGATGGGAGCAGCCATAGAGTGGCTAGGATGGGGCCTCCGCTTTGGGAGTGCCATTGTGCCATCCCAAAATATTCCAGCCTGGCAGGAGATGTGGAAAGGTGGCTTTAATGCATTCTCTTCTTTCTTTTAAGAGGTTCTGAGCCATTTCAGTCATCCAATTTGCTGGGAGTGGCTGTACAGTGGCCCAAAAACTGCCTCCACTACAGGAGTGGGGTTGTGCCAGGCCAGAATCCACCTCTGTGGCTGGAGATGTGTTATGGCAGATCATACATAATCTCTTTTTATCTGTGATGGTTTCTGAGCCATTTCAGTAGCATCTCATTACCTGGGAACAGGTGTACAGTGGTCTGGAAACCACCTCCATTTCTGGAGTAGGGTAGTGCCATCCAAAAATATTCCCCCATGGCAGGAGATGTGGTAAGGTGAATGGAACACAATCTCTATTTTCCTGTGATTTGTTCAGAGATACTTTGAAAGCATCTCATTAGCTGTGAGTTCCCATCCGGTGGCCCAAATCCACTTCCACTATCGGAGCTGTGTGGTGCCAGGCCAGAATCCTCTATGTGGCAGGAGATGTGTTATGGCAGATATAGTGCAATGGCTTTATCCATGTGATTATTTCTGATCCATTTTGGAAGCATCCCTTTAGCTGTGAGCATCCATACAGTGGCTAGCATGCCACTTCCACCATGGGAGCAGCATTGTTCCATCCCAAAATATTCCACCATGGCAGCAGATGTGGAAAGGTGGATGGAATGCATTCTCTTCTTTCTTGTGAGCAGTTCTGATCCATTTCGGAGGAGTCCCCTTTGCCTGGAGAGGCTGTAGAGTGGCCCAGAAACTGCCTCCACTACTGGAGTGGGGTTGAGGCAGGCCAGAATCCTCCCCCCATGGCTGGAGTTGTGTTCTTACAGGTCATATGTAATGTCTTTCTTGCTGAGATTTTTTCTGAGCCATTTCAGAAACATCCCATTTGCTTGGAACAGCCATACACTGGCCTGGAAGCCACCTAAAATTCTGGAGTGGGTTTGTGCCATCCCAAAATATTACCTCATTTAAGGACATTGGGTAAGATGGATGGAATGTAATCTCTTTCTTCCTGTGAATGCTTCTGATCCATTTTGGAAGCATCCCATTAGCTGGGAACATCTATACAGTGGGTAGCATGCCACTTCCTCCATGGGTGCGACATTGTGCCATCCCAAAATATTCACTGTGGCAGGAGATTTGGAAAGGTGGATGGAACACATCCTCTTTTTGCTTTTGAGACGTTCTGAGCAATTTCAGAGGCATCCAATTTGCTGGTATGGCCACAGAGTGGCGTGGTAGCCACCTCCACTACTGCACTGGGGTTGTGTCAGGCCAGATTCCTCCTCATTGGCTGGAGATGTGTTATGGCAGCTCATACGTAATCTCTTTCTACCTGTGATTGGTTCTGAATCATTTTGGAAGCATCTCATTAGTTGGGAGCGGCTGTACAGTGGTCTGGAATCCGCCTCCACTTCTCGAGTTTGTTACAGCCATTCCAAAATATTCCCCCATGGCAAGAGATGTGGTAACGTGTATGGAATGCAATCTCTGTTTTCTTGTGAATGGTCCAGAGCCATGTCAGAAGCATCCCATTAGCTGGGAGTGCCCGTACATTGGCCAGGAATCCGCCTCTATTTCTGGAGTGGGGTTGTGCAATCCCAAAATATTCCCCCATGGCAGGAGATGTGGGAAGAGGGATGGAAAGCAATCTCTTTTTTCCTGTGATTGGTTCTGAGCCATTTTGGTAGCATCCTTTTACCTGGAAGCGGCCATCCGGTGGCCGAAAAGCCACCTCCACTATGGGAGCAAGTTTGCGCCAGGACAGGAACCTCTCCCATGCCAGGAAATGTGTTAAGGTACATCAAACCCATTCTGTTTTGTCCTGTGAGTGGTTCTGAGCCATTTTGGAAGCAACCAATTAGCTCTGAGCAGTGGTAAGGTGGCCAGGAAGCCACCATTCCTAAGGGAGTGGCATTGTGCCATCCTAAAATATTCCCTCTTTGCAGGAGTTGAAGTAAGGTGGATGAAACGAATTCTCTTTTTTCCTCTGAATGGTTCTGAGTCATTTCAGGAGCATCCAATTATCTGGGAGCCACCATACAACACACTGGATGCTGCCACTCTTACTAGATTGGCATGGTGCTAGCCCAGAATCCTCACCCATGCTGATAGATGTGATATGGTGGATTGAACACATGTCATTTTTTCCTGTGAGTGCTTTTAGCCATTTTGGAAGCATAACATTAGCTGGGAATGGCTGCACCATTGACTGGAGGCCACCTCAATTAGCGGAGCCACATGGTGTCAGCCCAGAATACTCCATCATGGCAATGGATGTGATATGGTGGATTGATCATAGGCAGTGCTTTCCTATGAGTGCTTTTACACTATTTTGGAAGCATTCCATTATCTTGGAATGGTTATGAGACTGAACGGATGTCGCCTCCATTGCCAGAGCGGCATGGTGCAAGTGCAGAATCATCCACTGTGGCAATAGATGTGATTTGTTGGATTGATCTCATGTTATATTTTCCTGTGAGTGCTTTTGAGCCATTTCAAAGCATCCCATTAGCTGAGAGTGGACATAACACAGACTTAGTGCTACCTCCATTACTGGAGTGGCATGGTGTCAAAACAGAATCCTCTCCCATGGCAATACATGTGATATGGTGGTTCGAATGCATGCTATTTTTTCCTTTGAGTGCTTCTGAGCTGTTTTGGAAGCATCTCATTAGCTTGGAGCAGCAGAATGACAGACCAGTCACGGCCTCTATTACTGCAGTGGCATGGTGCCCATCTGGAATAATACCTCATGTCAATAGATGTGATATGGTGTATCAATCACATGTCATTTTGTCCTGTGGGTGCTTTTGAGCCATTTTAGAAGCATCTATTTAGCTGCAACGATCCGTTTCACAGACTGGATGCCCCCTCCATTACTGGAGCTGTATGGTGCCAGCCCAGAAACCTCCCCTGTGGCCATAGATGTGATATGGTAGATCGATCACATGTTATTTTTTCTTGTTAGTACTTTTGAGCCATTTTGGAATCATCCCATTGGTTGGGGGCGGCCATAACACAGATGGGATGCCGCCTCCATTACCGGAGCCCCATGGTTAAATGATGGAATCATCCCCGGTGGCAATAGATGTGATATGGTGTATCAATGGCATATCATTTATTCCTGTGAGTACTTTTGAGCCATTTCTGAAGCATCCCATTAGCTGGGAGCATCCTTACAACAGCCCGGATGCCACCTCCATTACTGGAGAGGCATGGTGCCAGCTCCAAATCCTCCAAAGTGAGCATAGATGTGATATGGTATATCAAACGAAGGTTATTTATTTCCTATGAGTGCTTTTGAGACATTTCAGAAGCATCCAATTATCTGGGAGCTGCTGTACAACAGACCAGATGCTGCCACCTTTATTTCAGTGGGATGGTGCTAGACCAGAATCCTCACCTGTGGTGATAGATGTGATATGGTGGATAGAACGCATGTTAATTTTTCCTGTGAGTGATTTTCATCCATTTTGGAAGCATAATATTACCTGGGAGTGGCTGTACCATTGATTGGTTGCCACCTCCATTACCGGAGCCCCATAGTGTCAGCCCAGGATACTCCACCATGGCAATAGATGAGATACGGTGGATTGATTGCCAGTCATTTTTTCCTATTTGCGCTTTTACACCATTTCAGAAACATTCCATTATCTGCGAAACACCATACCACAGACCGAATGCTGCCTCCATTGCCAGAGTGGCATGGTGCCAGCCCAGAATCCTCCACTGTAACAATAGATGTGATTTGTTGGATCGATCTCATGTTATATTTTCCTGTGAGTGTTTTTCAGCCATTTTGGCAGCATCTCATTAGCTGGGAGCAGCGGAACAGCAGACCGGATGCCGGCTCCACAACTGGAGTGGCATGGTGCCAGCCCCAAATCCTCCAAAATGTCAATAGATGTGATATGTTATATAAAAGGCAGGTTATTTTGTTCCTGAGTGTCTTTGAGCCATTTCAGAGGCATCCAATTATCTGGGAGCCGACGTACAACAGACTGGATGCTGCCACCATTACAGGAGTGGGATGGTGCTAGCCCAGAATCCTCACCCGTGGTGATAGATGTGATAGGGTGGATAGAACGAAAGTTATTTTTTCCTGTGCATGCTTTTCAGCCATTTTGGAAGCACAACATTTGCTGGGAGTGGCCATACCATTGACTGGATGCCACCTCCATTACTGGAGCCACATTGGATCAGCCCAGAATACTCCAACATGGCAATAAATGTGATATGGAGGATTAATCCCATGTAATTTTTTCCTATGTGCCCTTTTATGCCATTTCAGAATCATTCCATTATTTGGGAACTGCCATACCACACCCTGGATGCTGCTTCCTTTGCCGGAGTGGCATGGGGCCAGGCCAGAATCCTCGAATGTGGCAATAGATGTGATGTGTTCGATTGATCTCATGTTATATTTTCCTGTTAGTGCTTTTGAGCCATTTCGGAAGCTTTCCATGAGCTGGGAGTGGCCGTACCACAGAACTGGCGCCACCTCCATTATTGGAGCAGCATGGTGCCAAACCAGAATCCTCCCCAGTGGCAAGAGATGTGATATGGTGGATTGAATGCATGCTGTTTCTTCCTGTGAGTGCCTCTGAGCTGTTTTGGAAGCTTCCCTTTGGCTTGGAGCAGCTGAATAATAGATCGGTTGCCCCCTACATTTCCGCAGTGGAATGGTGATAGCCCGGAACACTCCCACGTGTCAATAGATGTGATATGGCATATCAATCACATGTGAATTTGTCCTGGGTGCACCTTTGAGCCATTTCAGAAGCATGCAAATAGCTGGGACAAACCGCACCACAGACAGGACACCACCTCCATTACTGGAGCTGTATGGTGCCAGCCTAGAAACCTCACCCATGACCACAGATGTCATATGGTGGATCAATCGCATGTCATTTTTTACTGTTAGTGCATTTGAGGCATTTCAGAAGCATCTCATTTGACGGGTGCAGCCATAATGCAGATGGGATGATGCCTCCATTACCGGAGTGGTATGATGCCATCCCAGAATCATCCCCGGTGGCAACAGATTTGATATGGTGTATCAATTGCATATCATTTTTTCCTGTGAGTGTTTTTGAGTCATTTTGGAACCATCTCTTTAGCTGAAGGTAGACGTTCCACAGACCGGATGCCACCTCCATTACCTGAGCAGCATGGTGCCAGCCCGGAATTCTCAGATGTGGCATTATATGAGATATGGGGGATCGAAGACATGTTATGCAGAATGTTGCCATCCCGGAATCATCCCCGGTAGCAATAGATGTGATATGGTGTATCAATCGCATATCATTTTTTCCTGTGAGATTTTTTGAGCCATTTTGGAACAATCTCATTAGCTGAAAGTGGACATTCCACAGGCTGGATACCACCATTTTTACCTGAGCGGCATGGTGCCAGGCCGGAATTATCAGATGTGGCATTATATGAGATATGGTGGATCAAAAGCATGTTATTTTTTCTGTGTGTTCTTTTAGCAATTTCGGAAGCATCTTTTTATCTGGAAGTGGACGTAGCACAGACCAGATGCCACCTGCATAACCTGAGTGGCATGGTGTAAGCCTGGAATCCTCCACGATGGCAATCAATGTGATATGGTGGATGGAACGGATGTTATTTTTTTCATTGAGAGATTTTGAGCCATTTTGGAAGCATCAAATTAGCTGGGAGTGGCCCTACAACAGACTGGATGCCACCTCCATAACCGGAGTGGCATGGTGCCAGTCCCCAATCCTACAAAGTGTCAATAGATGGGATATGGTATATGAAAAGCAGGTTATTTTTTTCTTATGATTGCTTTTGAGACATTTCAGAAGCATCCAAATATCTGGGAGCCGTTGTACAACAGATTGGATGCAACCACCATTTCAGGAGTGGGATGGTGGTAGCCCAGAATCCTCACCCTTGGTGATAGATGTGATAGGATGGATAGAACGCAAGTTTTTTTTTCCTGGGCATACTTTTCAGCCATCTTGGAAGCACAGGATTCACTGGGAGTGTCTGTACCATTGACTGGATAACACTTCCATTACCGGAGCCACATGGTATCAGAACAGAATACTCCAACATGGCCATAAATGTGACATGGAGAATTGATCCCATATAATTTTTTCCTATGTGCCCTTTTACGTCATTTCAGAATCATTCCATTATTAGGGAACTGCCATACCACAGACCGGATGCCGCTTCCATTGCCTGAGTGGCATGGTGCCAGCCCAGAATCCTCCAAAGTGGCAATAGATGTGATTTGTTGGATCGATCTCATGGTATATTTTCCTGTTAGTGCTTTTGAGCTATTTTGGAAGCTTCCCATGAGCTGGGAATGGCCGTACCATAGACCTGGTGCCACCTCCATTATTGGAGCGGCATGGTGCCAAACCAGAATTCTCCCCGGTGGCAATAGATGTGATATGATGGATCGAATGCATGCCATTTTTTCCTGTGAGTGCTTCTGAGCTGTTTTTGGAACCTTCTCTTTAGCTTGGAACAGTTGAATGATAGATTGGTTGCCGCCTAAATTTCCACAGTGGCATGGTGATAGCCCGGAACACTCCCATGTGTCAATAGATGTGATATGGCATATCAATCACATGTCATTTTGTCCTGTGTGTGCCTTTGAGCCATTTTGGAAGCATCCAATTAGCTGGGACGACCCACACCACAGACAGGACAACGCCTCCATTACTGGAGCTGTATGGTGCCAGCCTAGAAACCTCACCCATGGCCATAGATGTCATATGGTGGATCGATCACATGTTATTTTTTCCCTTTAGTGCTTTTGCACCATTTCAGAATCATCTAATATGACGGGTGGAGCCATAATGCAGACGGGATGCTGCCTGCATTACCGGAGCGGTATGGTGCCATCCCAGAATCATCCCCGTTGGCAATAGATGTGATATGGTGTATCAATAGCATGTCATTTCTTCCTGTGAGTGTTTTTGAGTCATTTTGGAGCCATCTCTTTAGCTGAAGGTGGACGTTCCACAGACCGGGTGCCACCTCCGTTACCTGAGGGGCATGGTGCCAGCCCGGAATTCTCAGATGTGGCATTATATGAGATGTGGAAGATAGAAAGCATGTAATTTTTTTCTGTGCATTGTTTTGAGCTATTTCACAAACATCTCTTCAGCTGGAAGCTGAAGTAGCACAGACAAGATGCCACCTGCATAATTTGAGTGGCATGGTGTAAGCCTGGAACCCACCAACATGGCAATCAATGTGATATTGTGGATGGAATGCATGTTGTTTTCTTCACTGAAAGATTTTGAACCATTTTGGAAGCATCACATTAGCTGGGAGTGGCCCTACAACAGACTTGATGCGGCCTTCATTACCAGAGCCGAATGTTGCCATCCTGGAATCATCCACAGTGACAATAGATGTAATATGGTGTATCAATCACATATCATTTTTTCCTGTAAGAGTTTTTGTGCCATTTTGGAACAATCTCATTAGCTGAAGGTGGACGTTCCACAGACCGGATGACACCCCCATTAACTGAGTGGCATGGTGCCAGCCCAGAATTCTCAGATGGGGCATTATTTGAGATATGGAGGATCGAAAGCATGTTATTGGATTCTGTTCATTCTTTTGAGCTATTTCGGAAGCAGCGCTTTAGCGGGAAGCGGACGTAGCACAGACCAGACGCCACCTGCATAAACTGAGGGGCATGGTGTAAGCCCAGAACCCTCCAGCATGGCAATCGATGTGATGTGGTGGATGGAACGCATGTAATGTTTTTCATTGTGAGATTTTTGAGCCATTTTGGAAGCACCACACGAGCTGGGAGTTGCCCCACCACAGCCTGGATCCCGCCTGCGTTACCGGAGTGGCATGGTGGCAGTCCCAAATCTTCCAAAGGGTCAATAGAGGGGATATGGTATCTCAAAAGCAGGTTATTTTGTTCCTAGGATTGCTTTTGAGACATTTCAGAAGCATGAAATTATCCGGGAGCCAACATACAACAGTCTGGATGCTGCCACCGTTACAGGAGCGGGAGGGTGCCAGCCCAGAATCCTCACCCGTGGTGATATTTGTGACAAGGTGGGTAGTACGCATGTTGGTGTTTGCTATGCATGCTTTTCAGCCATTTTGGAAACAGCACGTGCGCTGGCAGTGGCCGTGCCATTGACTAGATGCCACCTCCACTGCCAGAGCCATATTTTGTCAGCCCAGAATACTCCACCATGGCAATAAATGTGACATGGTGGACCAGTCCCATGTAATTCTTTCCTAGGAGCCCCGTGAAAACATTTCGGAAGCATTCAATTGTCTGGGAACCGCCAAAGCACAGACTGGATGCCGCTTCCATTGCCTGAGTGGCATGGTGCCAGCCCAGAATCCTTCAATGTGGCAATAGATGTGATTTGTGGCTCGATCTCCAATGACGTTTTCCTGTTACTGCTTTTGAGCCATTTCAGAAGCTTTCCAAGTGCTGGGAGAGGCCGTACCACAGACCTATTGACACCTTCATTATTGGAGCAGCATTGTGCCAAACCAGAATCCTCCCCCTTGGCAATAGATGTGATATGGTGGATCGAATGCATGCTGCTTTTTTCCTGTGAGAGCTTCTGACCTGTTTTGGAAGCTTCCCTTTAGCTTGGAGCAGACGAATGATAGGGCGGTTGGCGCCTACATTTCCGCAGGGGCCTGGCGATAGCCCAGAACACAGCCACGTGTCAATAGATGTGAAAGGTCGAATCCATGGCATGTGGTTTTGCCCTGTGTGTGCCTTTTCGCCATTTCGGAAGCATCCAATTAGCTGGGACGACCCGCACCACAGAGGGGACACGGTCTCCGTTACTGGAGCTGTATGGTGCCAGCCTAGAAACCTCACCCATGGCCATAGATGTCATGCGGTGGGTGGATCACATGTTCTTTTTTCCTGTTAGTGCTTTTGAGCCAATTCGAAAGCATCTCATTTCTCGGGTGCAGTCATTATGCAGACCGGATGGCGGCTCCATAAGTGGAACGGCATGGTGCCATCCCTGGATCAGCCCCGGTGGCAATACATGTGATATGGTGTGTCAGTCGCATATCATTTTCTCTTGTGAGTGTTTCAAGGCATGTTGGAACCATCTCTTTAGCTGAAGGGGGACGTTCCACAGACCGGATGCCACCTCCATTACCTGAGCGGCATGGTGCCAGCCCAGAATTCTCAGATGGGGCATTATTTGAGATGTGGAGGATCGAAAGCATGTTATTGGATCCTGTTCATTCTTTTGAGCTATTTCGGAAGCATCTTTTTACCTGGAAGCGGACGTAGCACAGACCAGACGCCACCTGCATAAACTGAGGGGCATGGTGTAAGCCCGGAATCCTCCACCATGGCAATCGATGTGTTGTGCTGATTGGAACCCCTGTAACTGTTTTTAGTGTGAGATTTCGACCCATTTTGGAAACATCACAAAAACATGGGATTTGTCCACAACAGACTGGATACAGCCTCCCTTATCGGAGAGGCTTGGTGTACGTCCCAAATCCTCAGAGCGTTAATAGATGGAATATGAACTCTCAAAAGCAGGTTATTTTGTTCCTATGATTGGTTTTGTGACATTTCAGAAGCCTGAAATTATCTGGGAGCCGACATACAACAGAGTGGATGCTGCCACAATTGAAGGAATGGGATGTTGCTAGCCCAGAAACCTCAAAAGTGGTGCTACTTGTGATATGGTGTATACAGCACAAGATTATCTTGATCCTAGAAGCCAAAATCACTGCTCAGAATGATCTGGCAGTTTGTCCTTTAGTTTTTATTGAAGCATACTTTGAGAGGCAGTTCTCCAATGCAACGCAATGGAACCTTCGGATTTGAAGTGCTTCTCAGAGAGTGCAGCTAGAGTGCTGTGAGATTACCAGTGCACTCCATTCTAGCACTTACATCCAACACCATTCACAACACATACTAGCTGTCTGCATTGCTGAATTCCGTAGCATAACTTTATGATTCTATTACCGGGAATAGCCCTTTGGCTTAAAATGTGCATTGAGTTTCTACTGAAAGAGAGGTACTTAGTCCTCTACATTGCCCTTAGAAGAACTTGATGTTAGAAGCTGAAAACACTCTTCTGTATGATCCGGCAGTTGGCACTTCAGTTTTCCTTCAAGTTTTCTTCTGGCGCCAGCTCTCCCATGCAAGTCAATGGAAGGTTGTAATATAAAGTGCAGTTCCTTCTCAGAAAAAGGAGCTAGAGCTCTGTGCGTTTACCAGTGCACTCTACTCTTTGACTTATATCAAACGCCTTTGCAACACATTCCAACTGTCTGTATTGCTAAATTCTGTATCACAGGCTTATGAGGCATGTATTTTGTATAGCACTTTGGCCTAGAAATTGCATTGTGGGTGTGCTGAAAGACAGGGCCTGGAAAGTCCTCAACTTTGGTCCAAGAGGAACTTGATTTTAGAAGCCAAAAACACTCTTCAAAATGATGACACAGTTTGTACTTCAGTTTTCACTGAAGCATTCTTCTAGCTCCAGCTCTCGCATGCAAATCAATGGAAGGTTATATTATAAAGTGCAGTTCCTTCTCAGAGAAAGCAGCTAGAGCACAGGGAGGTTCCCAGTGCACTCCACTGTTGGGCTTACATCCAACTTCATTCACAACATATTTCATCTGTCTGCATTGCTCAATTCTGTAGCACATCACTGTGAGGGCCTGTCCCACAAAACATGTTTGTTCTAGAAAGTGCATTGAGGTTCTCCTCAAATATAGGCAATGGAAAGTCCTCAACATTGCCCTAAGAACTTGATGTTAGAAACCAAACAACCCTCAGAGAGGTCCGGCAGTTTGCGCTTCAGTTTTCATTCAAGCATTCTTCTAGGGCCAGCTCTCCCATCAACTCAAAGGAAGCTTATATAAAGTGCAGTACATTCTCAGACAAAGCAGCTACATCTCTGTCCGTTTGGCTGTGCACTCCACTGTGGGACTTATATCCAATACCATTCACATCCCAATCTGTCTCTCTGCATTGCTGGTTTCTGTAGCACATCTCTATGAGGCCAGTACAGTGACTAGAACTTTGGTTTAGAAATTGCATTGAGGTTCTGCTGAAAGTGAGGTGCTGGAAATTCCTCCACTTTGCCCTAAGAACTTATTGTAAGCCAAAATCACTCTTCAGAATGATCCCACAGTTTGTACTTCAGTTTTCATTGAAGCATTTTTCTAGCAACTGCTGTCCCATGCAAGTCCATGGAAGGTCATGACATAAAGTGTATTTCCTCTTCAGAGAAAGCAGCCTGAGCACGGAGGGTTTACCAGTGCACTCCACTCTAGGACTTCCATCCAACACCATTCAAAACACATTCTAGCTGTCTGTATTCCTGAATTCTGTAGCATAACGTTATGTGGAATGTACCTCAAATAGCACTTTGGCCCAAAAATTGCATTGAGGTTCTGCTGAAAGACAGGTGCTTGACAGTCCTCAACTTTGCCCTAAGATGAACTTGATGTTTAAATCAAAAACACTCTTCAGTATGATCCTTCAGTTTATACTTCAGCTTTCATTGAAACATTCTTCTAGCCCCAGCTGTCCCGTGTCAGTCAATGGAAGTTTATAATATAAAGTGCAGCTCCTTCTCAGAGAAAGCAGCTGGAGCGCTGTGAATTACCAGTGCTCTCCACTCTTGGACACACATCAAAGAAGATTCACAACGTGTTCTACCTGTCTGCTTTGCTCTATTCTGTAGCACATCTTTATGAGGCTTTGCCACTAATAGAGCTTGGCCAATAAAGTGCACTGAGGTTCTCCTGAAAGGCACTTGCTGGAAAGTCCTCCACTTTGTCCTGAGATGACCTTGATGTTAGAAGCAAAACACAACTTTCAGAATGGCATAGCAGTTTCCACTTCAGTTTTCCTTCAAGCATTCTTCTAGTGGCTGCTCTCCCTTGCACGTCAAAGGAAGGTTGTAATCTATGTGCAGTTCCTTCTCAGAGAAAGGAGCTAGAATGCTGTGATTTTACCAGTGCACTCCACTCTTGGACTTACATCTAACACGATTCACAACACATTTCAAATGTCTGCGTTGCTAAACTCTATAGCACATATATAGGAGGCATGTACTGTGAATAGCACTTTGGCCAAAAATTGTATTGTGGATCTGCTGAAAGACGGGGCCTGGATAGTCCTCAATTTTGCCCCAAGAAGGTCTTGATTTTAGAAGCCAAATACACTCTTCAATATGATCCGGCACTTTGCACTTCAGTTTTAATTGAAGCATTCTTTTAGCACCAGGACTCCCATGCAAGACAAAGAAAGCTTAAGATATGAAGTGCTGTTCCTTCTCTGAGAAAGCACCTACAGTACTGTGAGTTTACCAGTGCACTACACTCTTGGACTTACATGTACTGCCATTCACATCCCAACATGGCTCTCTGTATTGCTGGTTTCTGTGGCACCTCTCTATGAGGACTGGACTGTGAAGAGCACTTTGGCATAGAAAGTGCACTCAGGTTCTGCTGAAAGACAGGTCCTGGAAAATCTTCAACTTTGTCCTAAGCCGAACTTGAAGTTAGAAGCGAAATACAATTTTCAGAATGGTTGGGCAGTTTGCACTTCAGTTTTTATTCAACCATTCTTCTAGCAGCACCTCTCCCATGCAACTCAATGGAAGGTGAGGATATAAAGTGCAATTCC
Source organism: Heterocephalus glaber (assembly GCF_053883595.1). Classification (NCBI taxonomy): domain Eukaryota; kingdom Metazoa; phylum Chordata; class Mammalia; order Rodentia; family Bathyergidae; genus Heterocephalus; species Heterocephalus glaber. The sequence continues at coordinate 29,473 of NW_028258160.1, forward strand.
TTATCAGAGAGAGCAGCTAGAGCAGTGCACTCCACTCTTTGATTTACATCCAATACCATTCACATCACAATCTGGCTCTCTGCATTGCTGATTTCTGTAGCACATAAGTATGAAGCCTGTAATGTTAAAAGCACTGTGACCTAGAAATTGCATTGAGGTTCTGCTGAAAGACAAGTCCTGGAAAGTCCTCAACTTTGTCCTAAGCAGAACTCGATGTTAGAAGCCAAACACACTCTTCAGAATTGTCCTACCCTTTGCACTTCAGTTTTCATTCAAGCATACTTCTAGAACCAGCTCTCCCTTGCAGGTCAATGGAATGAGCAGATATAAGTGCAGTTCCTTCTCAGTGAAAGAAGCTAGAGTTCTGACTCTTTGCCAGTGCACTCCACTCCTGTTCTTACATCACATACCATTCACATCACAATCTGTCTCTCTGCATTCCTGATTACTGCAGTATATCTCTATAAGGCCTGTACCATGAGCAGCACTTTGGCCAAGAAAGTGCATTGACGTTATGCTGAAAGATGAGTCCTGAAATGTCCTCACCTTTTTCCTAAGCAAAACTTGTTTTTAGAAGTGAAACACACTCTTCAGAATGGTCTGGCAGCTAGCACTTCAGTTTTCTTTCAAGCATACTTCTATTACCAGCTCTCCCATGCATGTCAATAGAAGGTGAGGATATAAAGTGCAGTTCCTTCTCAGGGAAAGCAGCTAGAGCTCTGTCAGTTTGGCCATGCACTCCACTCTTGGCTTACATCCAATAGCATTCACATCACAATCTGGCTCTCTGGATTGCTGATTTCCATAGCACTTCTCTCTGATGCCTATAATGTGAAACCTACTTTGGCCTAGAAAGTGCATTGAGGTTGTGCTGAAAGACAGGACCTGGAACGTCCTCAACATTTTCCTTAGCAGAACTTGATGTTAAAAGCCAAACACACTCTTCATAATATTCTGGTAGTTTGCATTTGTTTTCATTCAAGCATTCTTCTACCAGCACCTCTCTCATGCAAGACAATAGAAGGTGAGGATATACAGTGCAGTTCCTTCTCAGAGAAAGCAGCTAGAGCTCTCACTTTGGCAGTGCACTCCATTCTTTACCTTACTTCCATTTCCATTCACAGCACAATCGGGCTGTCTGCATTGCTGATTCCTGCAGCACATCTCTGCGACACCTGTACCGTGAATAGTACTTTGGCCTCAAAAGTGCATTGAGGTTCTGCTGAAAGACAAGTCCCACCTGAAGAAAGCTCCCTGCCTCCATTCCAGCCTCCCAGGCCAGAGAAGCTGAGCCTGTCCCAGTACACAGACTGAAGCTCCCCTGCTGCCATTCCAAGCTCCTAGGGCAGAGAAGGTGAGCCGAGTGGGCCCCAGAAGCACCCCCCCCGGTGAAAATGAGAAGACACAGAAGCCTCAAAAACAGACCTCTGGATCACCTACAGCAACCCCAAAGGGAAACGAGATGGAATACTCTCTGATACACTACCACCTGGACTCTCTGAACTGGCAACAAAAGAGGATCTGGGAAAAATGAAATCAGAAATAATTTCTCAGATAACAGCAAAGATTTTGCTCATGGTGCAAGACATGATTAATAAATCTAGAGAGGACACAGATTAAACAAATTGAGGATCTGAGGAGTATGATGGAATCCCAACATAGGAAACAAATGGAATCCATAAAACAGATACAAACAGATTTCCAAGAGATTAAAAATTCCATCGAAAATCTGTGCAGCAGAATAAACCAATGTGAGGATACAATTTCACATATAGATGATAAGATTGCAATCAGTGAGGAGGAAAAGAAAAATTGCTTCAAAATTGGAAGGGAACAAGAGAAATCAATCCAGCAGCTGCTGAATGATGCAAAGAAGAATAACATAAGACTGATTGGAGTCAATGAAGAAAGAGGAGAGAGTGCAGATGACATAAAAAACTGTTCACAGAAGTGATGGCAGAAAACTTCCCAAGGAGGAGAAAAGAACTTGACATAAAGATAAGTGGGGTATATAGGACTCCAGCTAGCCTTAATCAAAAAATCTACACAAAGGCATATAATAGGATTCCAGAAATCCAACAGAAGAAAAAAATTCTACAAGCAGTGAGAGAAAGGAAACAAATCACATACAAAGGAAAGCCCATCAGAATCACAGCAGACTTCTCAATGCAAACCCTCAAGGCAAGAAGAGCTTGGAGTGATGTATTTCAAGCCCTAAAGGAAAACAGCCTCCAACCCAGATTGATGTACCCTGCAAGACTATCTTTCAAAATTGATGGAGAAATAACATACTTTCATGATAAAGAGCACCTCAGGAACTTCATGAATACAAAACCAGCACTCAAAAAAATTTTAGACAATACCCTAGGAAAAGACAATGTGGATCACAACCCCAGGAAACCCAGCAGAATGAATCCATTGGGCATGACAAATTAAACGCAAAGGGGGAGAATCCAACAAAAAGAAAAAGTCATGACAAGGCTTTTAAAACTTTTGACTTCATCTCTCTAATGAGTGTATAATTCAATCTTATTGTACTGATTAGTATTTTTCTGATTCTAGAATTGCACACCATTCCTTGTGCTATACTGGCTATTTATCACCTTCTTATGTCTACATTTTAATTGGGTTGTCTATTAAGCTCTAAGAATTCTTTATATATTCTGCTCATAGGTTATATGCATTGTAAATATGGTCTGCTTAAGGACTACCTTCCATTTTAATGATGTCATTTAAAGTTCTAAATTTTGATGGAATCTCATTTATCATTTTTTTTCTTTTATACATCATGTTTTTTGTATCCTAGGTAGTTCTTGCCTACCCTGAATCCATAAATATTTTCCCTTATAATTTCTTCTTAAAGTTTTATACTTTTAGGCTTTCTTATTTGGGTTCGTGGATCCCTTCAAGTTATTTTCATGTATGGAAAAAAAGGGTTGAGGTTAATTTTTTATATATGGATACCAAGTGTTCTAGACACTATCTCTTCCTCAGCTCTTGAATTGAGTTTATATTCTATAAAATGCTGTTAAATAATCTTTCAAAACTCAGTGGACCATATATGTGTGGTTCTATTTCTAGATTCTCTGTTTGATTCAAATGATCTATATGTCTTTCCTTACACCAACACTGCCTTGATTACTGTAGCTTTACAAGAAGTCTTACAATTGGGTGCTAAACATCTTCCAACACTGTTTTTGTTTTTGGCTTTTCTGGGTCCTTTGTACTCCTACATAACTTTTAAATTTCAATATCCAATTCTTCATTTATAGCAAGTATACATAGACCTGAAGTTTTATATATACTTTTTGTTTTCTAATCCTGCTAAATTCAAGTACAAGTTCTAGGGGCTCCTAGAGATTTCTCAGTATTTTCTCTGTAGATGATCATTTCATCTACATATATTGTGCTTCTGCCATGCCAATCCTATCCTAGTTATGTCATTTTATTGCCAGACTATTTTGGTGGGGACCAGGTTTCAAAGTTTAATGAACAGATAAAAAGTAAGCGTATCTGCCCTTGTTCCCCACCTTAAGGAGAAAGCATTGTATCTTCTCCATTCATACAAGGCGTTCTAGCTGGAAGCATGGAGCACATGTCTTTAATTTGTTGAGAAAGTTCTGTTCTCCTTCTAGTCTCCTGATAACTTTTATTATGAACAGCTGTCGAATTTAGTTGCATACTTTTTCTCCAACTAGTGACAGGATCATATGGCTTTTTCCTTTCCTCTGTTTAAATGATGACTTTTGGGGGTGGATCTTTCAATGCTGAAAAAAACACTGCCATCCCTATAACAAAACCACTTTCTACATCCTACCAGATCTGACTTCCAATAGTTTGTTTTGGTAAACAAATTTCTATGTTCATACTTTTTTCTTCTATTATCTTTATCCAGTTTTAGGATTAGCACAATGTTGATTTCCTAAAATGAGGGGAGAAGTGTTTCTTCTTTTTTGTGCTTTGTTTGATATAATTTATCAGTTAAAATGTTTATGAGCCTGCTGTTGTCATATAGGTAGGTTTTCAACCTAGGAATATACTTTCTTTAATAGGTGCTATTCAAATTTTATATTTCCTCCATAGTTAATTTCATTAATTTTCTTCTTCTTAGATGTTGTCAAATTTATTTCAGAAAAGATTTTTGTAATATGCTTTCTGTATTCTTTTAAATTCTGTAAAATCTGTGGTAATGTCTCTTAATATTGTAATTTCAAAAATGTATAACTGATATTGTATAACAGGAAGAAAAGGTCTAAAAGAACCGGTTAATTGGGAGGGGTAGGGGAAGGAAGAAAAGGGAAAGGGAAAAATATGAGGAAAAAAATGGAAACAAGGTCTTTGCAAATAGGTAATGATGGAGAGGGTGAATGGAGGGCAAGGGAAGGAGAATAAAAATAAGAACCAAGAGACACATGTAATGGTACAAGATCCCAATGATGAATGGAACTGTATTGTATACCTAAAATGTACCAATAAATTTAATGGGGGAAAAAATAGACAAGTCCTGAAAAGTCTAATCTTTCTCCTAAGCACAACTTGCTTTTAGAAGCCAAACACACTCTTCAGAATGGTCTGGCCCCCTGCACTTCCATTTTCTTTCAAGCGTACTTCTATCACCAGCTCTCTCATGCAAGTGAATGGAAGGTGAGGATATAAAGTGCAGTTCCTTACCAGGGTAAACAGCCAGAGCTCTGCCAGTTTGCAGTGCACACCACTCTTGGACTTACATCCAACACCATTCACATCACAACGTAGCTCTCTGCATTGGTGACTTTTGTAGCACATCTCTATGAGGCCTGTACCGTAAATAGAACTTTGCTCTAAAAAATGCATTGAAGTTCTGCTGAGAGATCCTGGAAAGTCTTCATCTTTTTCCTAAGCAGAACTTGATGTTAGAAGCCAAACACACTCTTCAGAATGGTCCGACAATTTGCACTCTAGTTTTCATGCAAGCATTCTTCTAGCATCAACTCTCCCACGAAAGTCAATGGAAGGTGAGGATGTAAAGTGCAGTTCCTTCTCAGAGAAAGCAGCTAAACGTCTGCTATTTGGGCAGTGCACTACACTCTTTGACTTACTTCCAATACAATTCACATCACAATCTGTCTCTCTGCATTGCTGATTTCTGTAGCACACAGCTATGAGGCCTGTACCATGAAAAGCAGTTTGGCCTAGAAAACGCTTTGAGGTTCTCCTGAAAGGTCCTGGAAAGTCCTCAGCTTTAGCCTAAGCAGAAAGTGATGTAGAAGCCAAACACACTCTTCAGAATATTCCGGCAGTTTGCACTTCAGTTTTCATTCAAGCATAATTCCTGCTCTAGCTCTCCCTTGCATGTCAAAGGAAGGTGAGGAATTAAAGTTCAGTTTCTTAGGGAAAGCAGCTAGAGCTCTGTGAGTGTGGCAGTACACTACACCCTAGGACTTATATCCAATACCATTTACATCACAATCTGGTACTCTGCATTGCTGATATCTGCTGCACATCATTATCAGGCTTGTTCCATGAATATCACTTTGGCATAGAACATGCCTTGAGGCTCTACCGAAAGACAGGTCCTGCAAAGTTCTCACCTATTTTTTTAAGCAGAGCTTGATGTTAGACTTGAAACACTCTTCAGAATGGTCCTGCAGTTTGCATTTCAGTGTTCCTTCAAGCACACTTCGAATGCTAGCTTTCCCAAGCAAGTCAAAGGAAGGTTCGAATGTAAAGTGCAGTTCTTTCTCAGAGAAAGCAGATAGACATTTGTCAGTTTGCAATTGCGCTCCACACTTGGATGTCCAGTACCGTCCAAAGAAGACCGTTTTGTTAGAAGCCAAACACACTCTTCAGATCGGCCTGGCAGTTTGCACTTCAGTTTTCTTTCAGGCACAGTTCTATCGCCAGCTCTCCCGTGCAAGTCAATGGAAGGTTAGGATAGAAAGTGCAGTTCCTTCTTAGAAAAAGCAGCTAGAGCTCTGTCAGTTTTCTAGAGTACACCATTCTTTGCTGTCCATGCAGGATCATTCACATCACAACCTGGCCGCCTGTATCGCTGATTTCTGCAGCACGAGTCTATGAGGCGTATATGCTGAGTAGCACCTTGGCCTAGAAAATGCATTGAGATCCTGATGAAACACAGGTCCTGGAAAGTCCTCTACTTTGTCTGAAGAAGGACTTCATGTGAGAAACCACGCACAGTCTTCACTGTGGTCCGGCAGTGTGCACGTTAGTGTTCCTTCAAGAACAATTCTAGCCCCAGCTTTGCCATGCAAGTCCAAGGAAAGTTAGGATATAAAGGTCCGTTCCTTCTCCAAGAAAGGAGCTAGAGCTTTGTCAGTTTGCAAGTGCACTCCAATCTTGGACTTGTATCAAATACCGTTAACATCCCAATCTGGCTCTCAGCATTGCTGAATTCTGTAGCAGAACTCTTTGGGGCCTGTACAATGAAAGGCCCTTTGGCCTGAAAATTGCCCTAAGATTCTGCTGAAAGACAGGTCCCGGAAAGCCCTCAACTTTGTCCTAATAACGTGTTGTTAGAAGCCAAACTCTTCAGAGTTGTTCAGCATTCTGCACTTCCCTTTTCATTCGAACCTTCTTCTAGTGCCAGCTATCCCATGCACATCAATGGAAGGTAAGGATACACTCTGCAGTTCCTTCTCGAGAAAGCAGCTAGAGCTCTGTCATTTTGACAGTGGACTCCATGCTTGGACTTACAACCTATACAATTCAAATCACAATCAGGCTCTCTGCAATTCTGATTTCTGTAGCATATCTACATGAGGCCTATAAGGTGAATAGCACTATGGCCTAGAAAGTGCAATGAGGTTCTGCTGAAAGACAGGTTCTGGAATATCCTCAACTTTGTCCTACTAAAAACTTGGTGTTAGAATCCAAAAACACACTCTTCAGAGTGGTCCTGCAGTTTGCACATCAGTTTTCATTCAAGCATTCTTCTAGTGCCAGCTTTCCCATGCAAGTCAGTGGAATTTTATGATATAAAGTGCAGTTCCTTCTCAGAGAAAGCTGCAATAGGTCTGTAAGTTTGACACTGCACTCCAATCTTGGAGTTACATACAATACCATTCACATCACAATCAGGCTGTCTGCATTGCTGATTTCTGTAGCACATCTTTACGAAGCCTATACCACAAAGAGCACATTGGCCTAGAAAGAGCATTGAGGTTCTGCTGAAAGACAGGCCCTGGAATATCCTCAACTTTGTCCTACCAAAAACTTGGTGTTAGAAGACAAGCACATTCTTCAGAATGGTTTGCGAGTTTGCAGTTCAGTTTTCATTCAATCATTCTTTTTGCCACAACTCTCCCTTGGAAATTTGCACCTTTACATAATCTCCCTTGTTTCTTATTGTTCCCCCTTCAACTGCCCTCCCTTCAACCCCTCCATCCCTCTCTACAAAGACTTTGTTTCCATTTTTTCATTTAATTCCATGCCTTTCTTTCCTTTCCCCTACCCCTCCAACTTCCCCTTCCACTTTGCTACTTTTCTTCCAATTTCACATTAATCTTTTAATTCATTTATTGGTATATTTTAGGTACACAATACGTTTACATTTCTCATTGGATAATTGTACCTCTACATGATGTATCTTAGTTATTTTTTCCCCATTACCTGTGCACCCTTCATCTCCTCCACCCTTTCCTATTTACATAGATTTTTGTTTCCAATTTTTAATTTTTCTCATAATTTTTCCTTTCCATTCTTCCCTTTCCCCTTCCCCTCCCACAAGACCTCACCTTTGAAATTTCCCTATTTCATATTGTCAATTATTACTTTAATCATTTTAAACCCTTATTTACACTTTCAACTTCTTATACTACAGAAACTACTCAATATTTAAATGTATGTCCTATTTATTTCACTTAAGAGTATGGCCTCAACAAGCATCCACTTAGCTATAAATGGCTCTAGTTTCTCATTCTTTATGGCTGAGTAGTACTCCATTTTATAAAAAAAACACAGCTTTATACAGTTTCCAGTTGATGGGAACTTGGGCTGTTTAAAAGCTTTAGCTATTACAAACTGTGCCATTACAAATAGGGGTGCACATATATCACTGTGGTATGATTCTTTTAATTCTTTAGGGAAGATACCCAGCAAGGGAATAGCTGGGTTAAATGGGAATTCCGATCTTAGTTGTTTGAGGTATCTGCATACTGATTTCCACAGTGGTTGCACCAATCTGTACTCCCACCAACAATGGAGAGGGGTTGCTTTCTCTCCACACCCCTGCCAGCATTTGATATTGATTGACTTCTTGATAGCAGCCACACTTTCGGGGGTGAGGTGGCATATCAGTGTTGTTTTCATCTGAATTGCTCGACTGACCAGTGATGTTGAACATTTTTTTGTATATTTAGTTGTTGCTTTTACTTGTCTGAGAAATGTCTATTCGTATCAGATGCCCATTTTTGAACTGGGTCGTTAACTTTGAGGTGTCTATTTTTCAATTCTTTATGTATTCTAGATAATAGACCTTTGACTGAGGTACAGCTGCTAAAATTTTTTTCTCACATTGTAGGTTGCCTCTTAGATCTGTTGATGGTTTCTCTTCCAGCATAGAAGCTTTTGAATAAGATGAGATCCCAGTTGTTCTTTGTGCTAGTTCCTGTGCTACTGAGGTTTTGTTCAAAAAGTCTTTTCCTATGCCAATGTCTTCAAGAGTTCTACCTATCTTCCAGCAAGTTTAGTGTTTCTGTTTTAATGTTTAGGTCTTTAATCCACTTCGATCTTAGTTTAGTGCATTATGATAAGGATGGGTCCAGTTTTAATCTTTGGCAGGTTGAAGTCCAGTTTTTCCAACATCATTTATTAAAAAGCCTATCTTTCCTCCAATGAGGGTGGCTGGATCCTTTATCAAACATGAGGTGGCTGAGTATGTCTGGAGTTGTTTTTGCATCTTCTAATCTATTCCATTGATCCTTAGGTCTGTTTCTTTGCCAGAACCATTCAGTTTTATCACAGTAGCTTTGTAGTATAGTTTCAAGTTGAGGATTGTGATACTTCCAGCCATGTCTCTGTTGCCTACAATTGCTTTTGGTATTGCAGATCTCTTCTGGTTTCAAATGAATTTTTGGATTGTTTTATCACGTTCTGTGAAGGATATTGTTAGAATTTCAATTGGTATTGCATTAAATCTGTATAATAGTTTTGGATTATGGTCAATTTCACAATATTGGTTCTTCCTACCCAGGATCAAGGGATGTCTTTCCATTTATGTCCTCATTAATCTTTCTCAAAGTGCTGTAGTTTTCCGAATAGAGGTCTTTTGCTTCCTTCGTTAGATTGATTCCTAGATATTTCATTTTTGGGGATGGTACTGTAAAAGGAATTGTTTCCCAAATTTCTCTTTCAATGTGTCTGATATTTGTGTATAAGAAGGCTATTTATTTTAGTATTGACCTTATATGCAGCTACTATACTGAATCTATCAATTAGATCTAGAAGACTTTCATCCAAGTTTTTTGTGTTTTCTATGTACAGTATCATAACATCAGCAAATAATGACATTTTCACTTCTTTTCCTATCTTTATTCGTTTCACTTTTTTCTCTTTTTCCTGCTATGGCTGTTTACAGAACAATATTGAACAGGAGTGGTAATGGGCATCCTTGTCTTGTTTCTGATTTTGGTACCATTTACTGGATGCCACCTCCTCTCCCGGAGCCACATTTTGTCAGCCCAGAATACGCCATCATGGCAATAAATGTGATAGGGTGGATCGGTCCCGTGTAATTTTGTCCTATGAGCAATTTCTCGCCATTTTGGAAGAATTCCATTACCTGTGAACTGCCATACCACAGACCGGATGCCGCTTCCACTGCCTGAGTGGCATGGTGCCAGCCCGGAATCCTCCAGTGTGACCATGGACGGGATTTGTTGGCTCGATCTCATGTTCTATTTTTCCCGTTAGTGCTTTGGAGCCATTTTGGAAGCTTCCCATGAACTGGGATTGGGCGTACCACAGACCTGGTGCCACCCCCATCATTGGAGCGGCATGGTGCCAAAACAGAATCCACCCCCGTGGAAGTAGATACGATAGGGTGGATCGAATGCATGCTATTTTGTTCACGTGAGTGCTTCTGAGTTGTTTTGGGATCTTCCCTTTACCTTGGAGCAGACGAATGATAGAGCGGTTGCCACCCACATTTCCGCAGTGGCATGGTGATAGCCCGGAATACTCCCACGTGTCAATAGATGTGATATGGTGTATCAGTTCCATGTCATTTTGCCCTGTGTGTGCCTTTGAGCCATTTCGGAAGCATCCGATGAGCTGGGACCACCCGCACCACAGAGAGGACACCGCCTCCTTACTGGAGCTGTACGTTGCCAGCCTAGAAACCTCACCCATGGCCATAGATGTCATATGGTGGATTGATCTCATGTTGCATTTTCCTGTTAGTGCTTTGGAGCCATTTCGGAACCATCCCATTTGACGGGTGCAGCCATAATGCAGACGGGATGCCGCCTCCTTACAGAGAGGCGCGGTGCCATCCCGGAATCTTACCCGTTTTCAATAAATGTGATATGCTGTATCAATCGCATATCGCTTTTCCCTGTGAGTGTTTTTGAGCCATTTGGGAACCATATCATTAGCGGAAGGTGGACATTCCACCGACCGGATGACACCCCCATTAACTGAGCGGCATGGTGCCAGCCCAGAATTCTCAGATGGGGCATTATTTGAGATGTGGAGGATCGAAAGCATGTTATTGGATCCTGTTCATTCTTTTGAGCTATTTCGGAAGCATCTTTTTACCTGGAGCAGACGTAGCACAGACCAGACGCCACCTGCATAAACTGAGGGCATGGTGTAAGCCCGGAATCCTCCACCATGGCAATCGATGTGTTGTGCTGATTGGAACCCCTGTAACTGTTTTTAGTGTGAGATTTTGACCCATTTTGGAAACATCACAAAAACATGGGATTTGTCCACAACAGACTGGATACAGCCTCCCTTATCGGAGAGGCTTGGTGTACGTCCCAAATCCTCAGAGCGTTAATAGATGGAATATGAACTCTCAAAAGCAGGTTATTTTGTTCCTATGATTGGTTTTGTGACATTTCAGAAGCCTGAAATTATCTGGGAGCCGACATACAACAGAGTGGATGCTGCCACAATTGAAGGAATGGGATGTTGCTAGCCCAGAAACCTCAAAAGTGGTGCTACTTGTGATATGGTGTATACAGCACAAGATTATCTTGATCCTAGAAGCCAAAATCACTGCTCAGAATGATCTGGCAGTTTGTCCTTTAGTTTTTATTGAAGCATACTTTGAGAGGCAGTTCTCCAATGCAACGCAATGGAACCTTCGGATTTGAAGTGCTTCTCAGAGAGTGCAGCTAGAGTGCTGTGAGATTACCAGTGCACTCCATTCTAGCACTTACATCCAACACCATTCACAACACATACTAGCTGTCTGCATTGCTGAATTCCGTAGCATAACTTTATGATTCTATTACCGGGAATAGCCCTTTGGCTTAAAATGTGCATTGAGTTTCTACTGAAAGAGAGGTACTTAGTCCTCTACATTGCCCTTAGAAGAACTTGATGTTAGAAGCTGAAAACACTCTTCTGTATGATCCGGCAGTTGGCACTTCAGTTTTCCTTCAAGTTTTCTTCTGGCGCCAGCTCTCCCATGCAAGTCAATGGAAGGTTGTAATATAAAGTGCAGTTCCTTCTCAGAAAAAGGAGCTAGAGCTCTGTGCGTTTACCAGTGCACTCTACTCTTTGACTTATATCAAACGCCTTTGCAACACATTCCAACTGTCTGTGTTGCTGAATTCTGTATCACAGGCTTATGAGGCATGTATTTTGTATAGCACTTTGGCCTAGAAATTGCATTGTGGGTGTGCTGAAAGACAGGGCCTGGAAAGTCCTCAACTTTGGTCCAAGAGGAACTTGATTTTAGAAGCCAAAAACACTCTTCAAAATGATGACACAGTTTGTACTTCAGTTTTCACTGAAGCATTCTTCTAGCTCCAGCTCTCGCATGCAAATCAATGGAAGGTTATATTATAAAGTGCAGTTCCTTCTCAGAGAAAGCAGCTAGAGCACAGGGAGGTTCCCAGTGCACTCCACTGTTGGGCTTACATCCAACTTCATTCACAACATATTTCATCTGTCTGCATTGCTCAATTCTGTAGCACATCACTGTGAGGGCCTGTCCCACAAAACATGTTTGTTCTAGAAAGTGCATTGAGGTTCTCCTCAAATATAGGCAATGGAAAGTCCTCAACATTGCCCTAAGAACTTGATGTTAGAAACCAAACAACCCTCAGAGAGGTCCGGCAGTTTGCGCTTCAGTTTTCATTCAAGCATTCTTCTAGGGCCAGCTCTCCCATCAACTCAAAGGAAGCTTATATAAAGTGCAGTACATTCTCAGACAAAGCAGCTACATCTCTGTCCGTTTGGCTGTGCACTCCACTGTGGGACTTATATCCAATACCATTCACATCCCAATCTGTCTCTCTGCATTGCTGGTTTCTGTAGCACATCTCTATGAGGCCAGTACAGTGACTAGAACTTTGGTTTAGAAATTGCATTGAGGTTCTGCTGAAAGTGAGGTGCTGGAAATTCCTCCACTTTGCCCTAAGAACTTATTGTAAGCCAAAATCACTCTTCAGAATGATCCCACAGTTTGTACTTCAGTTTTCATTGAAGCATTTTTCTAGCAACTGCTGTCCCATGCAAGTCCATGGAAGGTCATGACATAAAGTGTATTTCCTCTTCAGAGAAAGCAGCCTGAGCACGGAGGGTTTACCAGTGCACTCCACTCTAGGACTTCCATCCAACACCATTCAAAACACATTCTAGCTGTCTGTATTCCTGAATTCTGTAGCATAACATTATGTGGAATGTACCTCAAATAGCACTTTGGCCCAAAAATTGCATTGAGGTTCTGCTGAAAGACAGGTGCTTGACGGTCCTCAACTTTGCCCTAAGATGAACTTGATGTTTAAATCAAAAACACTCTTCAGTATGATCCTTCAGTTTATACTTCAGCTTTCATTGAAACATTCTTCTAGCCCCAGCTGTCCCGTGTCAGTCAATGGAAGTTTATAATATAAAGTGCAGCTCCTTCTCAGAGAAAGCAGCTGGAGCGCTGTGAATTACCAGTGCTCTCCACTCTTGGACACACATCAAAGAAGATTCACAACGTGTTCTACCTGTCTGCTTTGCTCTATTCTGTAGCACATCTTTATGAGGCTTTGCCACTAATAGAGCTTGGCCAATAAAGTGCACTGAGGTTCTCCTGAAAGGCACTTGCTGGAAAGTCCTCCACTTTGTCCTGAGATGACCTTGATGTTAGAAGCAAAACACAACTTTCAGAATGGCATAGCAGTTTCCACTTCAGTTTTCCTTCAAGCATTCTTCTAGTGGCTGCTCTCCCTTGCACGTCAAAGGAAGGTTGTAATCTATGTGCAGTTCCTTCTCAGAGAAAGGAGCTAGAATGCTGTGATTTTACCAGTGCACTCCACTCTTGGACTTACATCTAACACGATTCACAACACATTCCAAATGTCTGCGTTGCTAAACTCTATAGCACATATATAGGAGGCATGTACTGTGAATAGCACTTTGGCCAAAAATTGTATTGTGGATCTGCTGAAAGACGGGGCCTGGATAGTCCTCAATTTTGCCCCAAGAAGGTCTTGATTTTAGAAGCCAAATACACTCTTCAATATGATCCGGCACTTTGCACTTCAGTTTTAATTGAAGCATTCTTTTAGCACCAGGACTCCCATGCAAGACAAAGAAAGCTTAAGATATGAAGTGCTGTTCCTTCTCTGAGAAAGCACCTACAGTACTGTGAGTTTACCAGTGCACTACACTCTTGGACTTACATGTACTGCCATTCACATCCCAACATGGCTCTCTGTATTGCTGGTTTCTGTGGCACCTCTCTATGAGGACTGGACTGTGAAGAGCACTTTGGCATAGAAAGTGCACTCAGGTTCTGCTGAAAGACAGGTCCTGGAAAATCTTCAACTTTGTCCTAAGCCGAACTTGAAGTTAGAAGCGAAATACAATTTTCAGAATGGTTGGGCAGTTTGCACTTCAGTTTTTATTCAACCATTCTTCTAGCAGCACCTCTCCCATGCAACTCAATGGAAGGTGAGGATATAAAGTGCAATTCCTTATCAGAGAGAGCAGCTAGAGCAGTGCACTCCACTCTTTGATTTACATCCAATACCATTCACATCACAATCTGGCTCTCTGCATTGCTGATTTCTGTAGCACATAAGTATGAAGCCTGTAATGTTAAAAGCACTGTGACCTAGAAATTGCATTGAGGTTCTGCTGAAAGACAAGTCCTGGAAAGTCCTCAACTTTGTCCTAAGCAGAACTCGATGTTAGAAGCCAAACACACTCTTCAGAATTGTCCTACCCTTTGCACTTCGGTTTTCATTCAAGCATACTTCTAGAACCAGCTCTCCCTTGCAGGCCAATGGAATGAGCAGATATAAGTGCAGTTCCTTCTCAGTGAAAGAAGCTAGAGTTCTGACTCTTTGCCAGTGCACTCCACTCCTGTTCTTACATCACATACCATTCACATCACAATCTGTCTCTCTGCATTCCTGATTACTGCAGTATATCTCTATAAGGCCTGTACCATGAACAGCACTTTGGCCAAGAAAGTGCATTGACGTTATGCTGAAAGATGAGTCCTGAAATGTCCTCACCTTTTTCCTAAGCAAAACTTGTTTTTAGAAGTGAAACACACTCTTCAGAATGGTCTGGCAGCTAGCACTTCAGTTTTCTTTCAAGCATACTTCTATTACCAGCTCTCCCATGCATGTCAATAGAAGGTGAGGATATAAAGTGCAGTTCCTTCTCAGGGAAAGCAGCTAGAGCTCTGTCAGTTTGGCCATGCACTCCACTCTTGGCTTACATCCAATAGCATTCACATCACAATCTGGCTCTCTGGATTGCTGATTTCCATAGCACTTCTCTCTGATGCCTATAATGTGAAACCTACTTTGGCCTAGAAAGTGCATTGAGGTTGTGCTGAAAGACAGGACCTGGAACGTCCTCAACATTTTCCTTAGCAGAACTTGATGTTAAAAGCCAAACACACTCTTCATAATATTCTGGTAGTTTGCATTTGTTTTCATTCAAGCATTCTTCTACCAGCACCTCTCTCATGCAAGACAATAGAAGGTGAGGATATACAGTGCAGTTCCTTCTCAGAGAAAGCAGCTAGAGCTCTCACTTTGGCAGTGCACTCCATTCTTTACCTTACTTCCATTTCCATTCACAGCACAATCGGGCTGTCTGCATTGCTGATTCCTGCAGCACATCTCTGCGACACCTGTACCGTGAATAGTACTTTGGCCTCAAAAGTGCATTGAGGTTCTGCTGAAAGACAAGTCCCACCTGAAGAAAGCTCCCTGCCTCCATTCCAGCCTCCCAGGCCAGAGAAGCTGAGCCTGTCCCAGTACACAGACTGAAGCTCCCCTGCTGCCATTCCAAGCTCCTAGGGCAGAGAAGGTGAGCCGAGTGGGCCCCAGAAGCACCCCCCCCCGGGTGAAAATGAGAAGACACAGAAGCCTCAAAAACAGACCTCTGGATCACCTACAGCAACCCCAAAGGGAAACGAGATGGAATACTCTCTGATACACTACCACCTGGACTCTCTGAACTGGCAACAAAAGAGGATCTGGGAAAAATGAAATCAGAAATAATTTCTCAGATAACAGCAAAGATTTTGCTCATGGTGCAAGACATGATTAATAAATCTAGAGAGGACACAGATTAAACAAATTGAGGATCTGAGGAGTATGATGGAATCCCAACATAGGAAACAAATGGAATCCATAAAACAGATACAAACAGATTTCCAAGAGATTAAAAATTCCATCGAAAATCTGTGCAGCAGAATAAACCAATGTGAGGATACAATTTCACATATAGATGATAAGATTGCAATCAGTGAGGAGGAAAAGAAAAATTGCTTCAAAATTGGAAGGGAACAAGAGAAATCAATCCAGCAGCTGCTGAATGATGCAAAGAAGAATAACATAAGACTGATTGGAGTCAATGAAGAAAGAGGAGAGAGTGCAGATGACATAAAAAACTGTTCACAGAAGTGATGGCAGAAAACTTCCCAAGGAGGAGAAAAGAACTTGACATAAAGATAAGTGGGGTATATAGGACTCCAGCTAGCCTTAATCAAAAAATCTACACAAAGGCATATAATAGGATTCCAGAAATCCAACAGAAGAAAAAAATTCTACAAGCAGTGAGAGAAAGGAAACAAATCACATACAAAGGAAAGCCCATCAGAATCACAGCAGACTTCTCAATGCAAACCCTCAAGGCAAGAAGAGCTTGGAGTGATGTATTTCAAGCCCTAAAGGAAAACAGCCTCCAACCCAGATTGATGTACCCTGCAAGACTATCTTTCAAAATTGATGGAGAAATAACATACTTTCATGATAAAGAGCACCTCAGGAACTTCATGAATACAAAACCAGCACTCAAAAAAATTTTAGACAATACCCTAGGAAAAGACAATGTGGATCACAACCCCAGGAAACCCAGCAGAATGAATCCATTGGGCATGACAAATTAAACGCAAAGGGGGAGAATCCAACAAAAAGAAAAAGTCATGACAAGGCTTTTAAAACTTTTGACTTCATCTCTCTAATGAGTGTATAATTCAATCTTATTGTACTGATTAGTATTTTTCTGATTCTAGAATTGCACACCATTCCTTGTGCTATACTGGCTATTTATCATCTTCTTATGTCTACATTTTAATTGGGTTGTCTATTAAGCTCTAAGAATTCTTTATATATTCTGCTCATAGGTTATATGCATTGTAAATATGGTCTGCTTAAGGACTACCTTCCATTTTAATGATGTCATTTAAAGTTCTAAATTTTGATGGAATCTCATTTATCATTTTTTTTCTTTTATACATCATGTTTTTTGTATCCTAGGTAGTTCTTGCCTACCCTGAATCCATAAATATTTTCCCTTATAATTTCTTCTTAAAGTTTTATACTTTTAGGCTTTCTTATTTGGGTTCGTGGATCCCTTCAAGTTATTTTCATGTATGGAAAAAAAGGGTTGAGGTTAATTTTTTATATATGGATACCAAGTGTTCTAGACACTATCTCTTCCTCAGCTCTTGAATTGAGTTTATATTCTATAAAATGCTGTTAAATAATCTTTCAAAACTCAGTGGACCATATATGTGTGGTTCTATTTCTAGATTCTCTGTTTGATTCAAATGATCTATATGTCTTTCCTTACACCAACACTGCCTTGATTACTGTAGCTTTACAAGAAGTCTTACAATTGGGTGCTAAACATCTTCCAACACTGTTTTTGTTTTTGGCTTTTCTGGGTCCTTTGTACTCCTACATAACTTTTAAATTTCAATATCCAATTCTTCATTTATAGCAAGTATACATAGACCTGAAGTTTTATATATACTTTTTGTTTTCTAATCCTGCTAAATTCAAGTACAAGTTCTAGGGGCTCCTAGAGATTTCTCAGTATTTTCTCTGTAGATGATCATTTCATCTACATATATTGTGCTTCTGCCATGCCAATCCTATCCTAGTTATGTCATTTTATTGCCAGACTATTTTGGTGGGGACCAGGTTTCAAAGTTTAATGAACAGATAAAAAGTAAGCGTATCTGCCCTTGTTCCCCACCTTAAGGAGAAAGCATTGTATCTTCTCCATTCATACAAGGCGTTCTAGCTGGAAGCATGGAGCACATGTCTTTAATTTGTTGAGAAAGTTCTGTTCTCCTTCTAGTCTCCTGATAACTTTTATTATGAACAGCTGTCGAATTTAGTTGCATACTTTTTCTCCAACTAGTGACAGGATCATATGGCTTTTTCCTTTCCTCTGTTTAAATGATGACTTTTGGGGGTGGATCTTTCAATGCTGAAAAAACACTGCCATCCCTATAACAAAACCACTTTCTACATCCTACCAGATCTGACTTCCAATAGTTTGTTTTGGTAAACAAATTTCTATGTTCATACTTTTTTCTTCTATTATCTTTATCCAGTTTTAGGATTAGCACAATGTTGATTTCCTAAAATGAGGGGAGAAGTGTTTCTTCTTTTTTGTGCTTTGTTTGATATAATTTATCAGTTAAAATGTTTATGAGCCTGCTGTTGTCATATAGGTAGGTTTTCAACCTAGGAATATACTTTCTTTAATAGGTGCTATTCAAATTTTATATTTCCTCCATAGTTAATTTCATTAATTTTCTTCTTCTTAGATGTTGTCAAATTTATTTCAGAAAAGATTTTTGTAATATGCTTTCTGTATTCTTTTAAATTCTGTAAAATCTGTGGTAATGTCTCTTAATATTGTAATTTCAAAAATGTATAACTGATATTGTATAACAGGAAGAAAAGGTCTAAAAGAACCGGTTAATTGGGAGGGGTAGGGGAAGGAAGAAAAGGGAAAGGGAAAAATATGAGGAAAAAAATGGAAACAAGGTCTTTGCAAATAGGTAATGATGGAGAGGGTGAATGGAGGGCAAGGGAAGGAGAATAAAAATAAGAACCAAGAGACACATGTAATGGTACAAGATCCCAATGATGAATGGAACTGTATTGTATACCTAAAATGTACCAATAAATTTAATGGGGGAAAAAATAGACAAGTCCTGAAAAGTCTAATCTTTCTCCTAAGCACAACTTGCTTTTAGAAGCCAAACACACTCTTCAGAATGGTCTGGCCCCCTGCACTTCCATTTTCTTTCAAGCGTACTTCTATCACCAGCTCTCTCATGCAAGTGAATGGAAGGTGAGGATATAAAGTGCAGTTCCTTACCAGGGTAAACAGCCAGAGCTCTGCCAGTTTGCAGTGCACACCACTCTTGGACTTACATCCAACACCATTCACATCACAACGTAGCTCTCTGCATTGGTGACTTTTGTAGCACATCTCTATGAGGCCTGTACCGTAAATAGAACTTTGCTCTAAAAAATGCATTGAAGTTCTGCTGAGAGATCCTGGAAAGTCTTCATCTTTTTCCTAAGCAGAACTTGATGTTAGAAGCCAAACACACTCTTCAGAATGGTCCGACAATTTGCACTCTAGTTTTCATGCAAGCATTCTTCTAGCATCAACTCTCCCACGAAAGTCAATGGAAGGTGAGGATGTAAAGTGCAGTTCCTTCTCAGAGAAAGCAGCTAAACGTCTGCTATTTGGGCAGTGCACTACACTCTTTGACTTACTTCCAATACAATTCACATCACAATCTGTCTCTCTGCATTGCTGATTTCTGTAGCACACAGCTATGAGGCCTGTACCATGAAAAGCAGTTTGGCCTAGAAAACGCTTTGAGGTTCTCCTGAAAGGTCCTGGAAAGTCCTCAGCTTTAGCCTAAGCAGAAAGTGATGTAGAAGCCAAACACACTATTCAGAATATTCCGGCAGTTTGCACTTCAGTTTTCATTCAAGCATAATTCCTGCTCTAGCTCTCCCTTGCATGTCAAAGGAAGGTGAGGAATTAAAGTTCAGTTTCTTAGGGAAAGCAGCTAGAGCTCTGTGAGTGTGGCAGTACACTACACCCTAGGACTTATATCCAATACCATTTACATCACAATCTGGTACTCTGCATTGCTGATATCTGCTGCACATCATTATCAGGCTTGTTCCATGAATATCACTTTGGCATAGAACATGCCTTGAGGTTCTACCGAAAGACAGGTCCTGCAAAGTTCTCACCTATTTTTTTAAGCAGAGCTTGATGTTAGAATTGAAACACTCTTCAGAATGGTCCTGCAGTTTGCATTTCAGTGTTCCTTCAAGCACACTTCGAATGCTAGCTTTCCCAAGCAAGTCAAAGGAAGGTTCGAATGTAAAGTGCAGTTCTTTCTCAGAGAAAGCAGATAGACATTTGTCAGTTTGCAATTGCGCTCCACACTTGGATGTCCAGTACCGTCCAAAGAAGACCGTTTTGTTAGAAGCCAAACACACTCTTCAGATCGGCCTGGCAGTTTGCACTTCAGTTTTCTTTCAGGCACAGTTCTATCGCCAGCTCTCCCGTGCAAGTCAATGGAAGGTTAGGATAGAAAGTGCAGTTCCTTCTTAGAAAAAGCAGCTGGAGCTCTGTCAGTTTTCTAGAGTACACCATTCTTTGCTGTCCATGCAGGATCATTCACATCACAACCTGGCCGCCTGTATCGCTGATTTCTGCAGCACGAGTCTATGAGGCGTATATGCTGAGTAGCACCTTGGCCTAGAAAATGCATTGAGATCCTGATGAAACACAGGTCCTGGAAAGTCCTCTACTTTGTCTGAAGAAGGACTTCATGTGAGAAACCACGCACAGTCTTCACTGTGGTCCGGCCGTGTGCACGTTAGTGTTCCTTCAAGAAC
The DNA here is from genome assembly GCF_053883595.1 of Heterocephalus glaber. Classification (NCBI taxonomy): domain Eukaryota; kingdom Metazoa; phylum Chordata; class Mammalia; order Rodentia; family Bathyergidae; genus Heterocephalus; species Heterocephalus glaber. Next base: position 49,836 of record NW_028258160.1, read on the forward strand.
AATTCTAGCCCCAGCTTTGCCATGCAAGTCCAAGGAAAGTTAGGATATAAAGGTCCGTTCCTTCTCCAAGAAAGGAGCTAGAGCTTTGTCAGTTTGCAAGTGCACTCCAATCTTGGACTTGTATCAAATACCGTTAACATCCCAATCTGGCTCTCAGCATTGCTGAATTCTGTAGCAGAACTCTTTGGGGCCTGTACAATGAAAGGCTCTTTGGCCTGAAAATTGCCCTAAGATTCTGCTGAAAGACAGGTCCCGGAAAGCCCTCAACTTTGTCCTAAGAACGTGTTGTTAGAAGCCAAACTCTTCAGAGTTGTTCAGCATTCTGCACTTCCCTTTTCATTCGAACCTTCTTCTAGTGCCAGCTATCCCATGCACATCAATGGAAGGTAAGGATACACTCTGCAGTTCCTTCTCGAGAAAGCAGCTAGAGCTCTGTCATTTTGACAGTGGACTCCATGCTTGGACTTACAACCTATACAATTCAAATCACAATCAGGCTCTCTGCAATTCTGATTTCTGTAGCATATCTACATGAGGCCTATAAGGTGAATAGCACTATGGCCTAGAAAGTGCAATGAGGTTCTGCTGAAAGACAGGTTCTGGAATATCCTCAACTTTGTCCTACTAAAAACTTGGTGTTAGAATCCAAAAACACACTCTTCAGAGTGGTCCTGCAGTTTGCACATCAGTTTTCATTCAAGCATTCTTCTAGTGCCAGCTTTCCCATGCAAGTCAGTGGAATTTTATGATATAAAGTGCAGTTCCTTCTCAGAGAAAGCTGCAATAGGTCTGTAAGTTTGACACTGCACTCCAATCTTGGAGTTACATACAATACCATTCACATCACAATCAGGCTGTCTGCATTGCTGATTTCTGTAGCACATCTTTACGAAGCCTATACCACAAAGAGCACATTGGCCTAGAAAGAGCATTGAGGTTCTGCTGAAAGACAGGCCCTGGAATATCCTCAACTTTGTCCTACCAAAAACTTGGTGTTAGAAGACAAGCACATTCTTCAGAATGGTTTGCGAGTTTGCAGTTCAGTTTTCATTCAATCATTCTTTTTGCCACAACTCTCCCTTGGAAATTTGCACCTTTACATAATCTCCCTTGTTTCTTATTGTTCCCCCTTCAACTGCCCTCCCTTCAACCCCTCCATCCCTCTCTACAAAGACTTTGTTTCCATTTTTTCATTTAATTCCATGCCTTTCTTTCCTTTCCCCTACCCCTCCAACTTCCCCTTCCACTTTGCTACTTTTCTTCCAATTTCACATTAATCTTTTAATTCATTTATTGGTATATTTTAGGTACACAATACGTTTACATTTCTCATTGGATAATTGTACCTCTACATGATGTATCTTAGTTATTTTTTCCCCATTACCTGTGCACCCTTCATCTCCTCCACCCTTTCCTATTTACATAGATTTTTGTTTCCAATTTTTAATTTTTCTCATAATTTTTCCTTTCCATTCTTCCCTTTCCCCTTCCCCTCCCACAAGACCTCACCTTTGAAATTTCCCTATTTCATATTGTCAATTATTACTTTAATCATTTAAACCCTTATTTACACTTTCAACTTCTTATACTACAGAAACTACTCAATATTTAAATGTATGTCCTATTTATTTCACTTAAGAGTATGGCCTCAACAAGCATCCACTTAGCTATAAATGGCTCTAGTTTCTCATTCTTTATGGCTGAGTAGTACTCCATTTTATAAAAAAAACACAGCTTTATACAGTTTCCAGTTGATGGGAACTTGGGCTGTTTAAAAGCTTTAGCTATTACAAACTGTGCCATTACAAATAGGGGTGCACATATATCACTGTGGTATGATTCTTTTAATTCTTTAGGGAAGATACCCAGCAAGGGAATAGCTGGGTTAAATGGGAATTCCGATCTTAGTTGTTTGAGGTATCTGCATACTGATTTCCACAGTGGTTGCACCAATCTGTACTCCCACCAACAATGGAGAGGGGTTGCTTTCTCTCCACACCCCTGCCAGCATTTGATATTGATTGACTTCTTGATAGCAGCCACACTTTCGGGGGTGAGGTGGCATATCAGTGTTGTTTTCATCTGAATTGCTCGACTGACCAGTGATGTTGAACATTTTTTGTATATTTGGTTGTTGCTTTTACTTGTCTGAGAAATGTCTATTCATATCAGATGCCCATTTTTGAACTGGGTCGTTAACTTTGAGGTGTCTATTTTTCAATTCTTTATGTATTCTAGATAATAGACCTTTGACTGAGGTACAGCTGCTAAAAATTTTTTCTCACATTGTAGGTTGCCTCTTAGATCTGTTGATGGTTTCTCTTCCAGCATAGAAGCTTTTGAATAAGATGAGATCCCAGTTGTTCTTTGTGCTAGTTCCTGTGCTACTGAGGTTTTGTTCAAAAAGTCTTTTCCTATGCCAATGTCTTCAAGAGTTCTACCTATCTTCCAGCAAGTTTAGTGTTTCTGTTTTAATGTTTAGGTCTTTAATCCACTTCGATCTTAGTTTAGTGCATTATGATAAGGATGGGTCCAGTTTTAATCTTTGGCAGGTTGAAGTCCAGTTTTTCCAACATCATTTATTAAAAAGCCTATCTTTCCTCCAATGAGGGTGGCTGGATCCTTTATCAAACATGAGGTGGCTGAGTATGTCTGGAGTTGTTTTTGCATCTTCTAATCTATTCCATTGATCCTTAGGTCTGTTTCTTTGCCAGAACCATTCAGTTTTATCACAGTAGCTTTGTAGTATAGTTTCAAGTTGAGGATTGTGATACTCCCAGCCATGTCTCTGTTGCCTACAATTGCTTTTGGTATTGCAGATCTCTTCTGGTTTCAAATGAATTTTTGGATTGTTTTATCACGTTCTGTGAAGGATATTGTTAGAATTTCAATTGGTATTGCATTAAATCTGTATAATAGTTTTGGATTATGGTCAATTTCACAATATTGGTTCTTCCTACCCAGGATCAAGGGATGTCTTTCCATTTATGTCCTCATTAATCTTTCTCAAAGTGCTGTAGTTTTCCGAATAGAGGTCTTTTGCTTCCTTCGTTAGATTGATTCCTAGATATTTCATTTTTGGGGATGGTACTGTAAAAGGAATTGTTTCCCAAATTTCTCTTTCAATGTGTCTGATATTTGTGTATAAGAAGGCTATTTATTTTAGTATTGACCTTATATGCAGCTACTATACTGAATCTATCAATTAGATCTAGAAGACTTTCATCCAAGTTTTTTGTGTTTTCTATGTACAGTATCATAACATCAGCAAATAATGACATTTTCACTTCTTTTCCTATCTTTATTCGTTTCACTTTTTTCTCTTTTTCCTGCTATGGCTGTTTACAGAACAATATTGAACAGGAGTGGTAATGGGCATCCTTGTCTTGTTTCTGATTTTGGTACCATTTACTGGATGCCACCTCCTCTCCCGGAGCCACATTTTGTCAGCCCAGAATACGCCATCATGGCAATAAATGTGATAGGGTGGATCGGTCCCGTGTAATTTTGTCCTATGAGCAATTTCTCGCCATTTTGGAAGAATTCCATTACCTGTGAACTGCCATACCACAGACCGGATGCCGCTTCCACTGCCTGAGTGGCATGGTGCCAGCCCGGAATCCTCCAGTGTGACCATGGACGGGATTTGTTGGCTCGATCTCATGTTCTATTTTTCCCGTTAGTGCTTTGGAGCCATTTTGGAAGCTTCCCATGAACTGGGATTGGGCGTACCACAGACCTGGTGCCACCCCCATCATTGGAGCGGCATGGTGCCAAAACAGAATCCACCCCCGTGGAAGTAGATACGATAGGGTGGATCGAATGCATGCTATTTTGTTCACGTGAGTGCTTCTGAGTTGTTTTGGGATCTTCCCTTTACCTTGGAGCAGACGAATGATAGAGCGGTTGCCACCCACATTTCCGCAGTGGCATGGTGATAGCCCGGAATACTCCCACGTGTCAATAGATGTGATATGGTGTATCAGTTCCATGTCATTTTGCCCTGTGTGTGCCTTTGAGCCATTTCGGAAGCATCCGATGAGCTGGGACCACCCGCACCACAGAGAGGACACCGCCTCCTTACTGGAGCTGTACGTTGCCAGCCTAGAAACCTCACCCATGGCCATAGATGTCATATGGTGGATTGATCTCATGTTGCATTTTCCTGTTAGTGCTTTGGAGCCATTTCGGAACCATCCCATTTGACGGGTGCAGCCATAATGCAGACGGGATGCCGCCTCCTTTACCGGAGAGGCGCGGTGCCATCCCGGAATCATACCCGTTTTCAATAAATGTGATATGCTGTATCAATCGCATATCGCTTTTCCCTGTGAGTGTTTTTGAGCCATTTGGGAACCATATCATTAGCGGAAGGTGGACATTCCACCGACCGGATGACACCCCCATTAACTGAGCGGCATGGTGCCAGCCCAGAATTCTCAGATGGGGCATTATTTGAGATGTGGAGGATCGAAAGCATGTTATTGGATCCTGTTCATTCTTTTGAGCTATTTCGGAAGCATCTTTTTACCTGGAAGCAGACGTAGCACAGACCAGACGCCACCTGCATAAACTGAGGGGCATGGTGTAAGCCCGGAATCCTCCACCATGGCAATCGATGTGTTGTGCTGATTGGAACCCCTGTAACTGTTTTTAGTGTGAGATTTCGACCCATTTTGGAAACATCACAAAAACATGGGATTTGTCCACAACAGACTGGATACAGCCTCCCTTATCGGAGAGGCTTGGTGTACGTCCCAAATCCTCAGAGCGTTAATAGATGGAATATGAACTCTCAAAAGCAGGTTATTTTGTTCCTATGATTGGTTTTGTGACATTTCAGAAGCCTGAAATTATCTGGGAGCCGACATACAACAGAGTGGATGCTGCCACAATTGAAGGAATGGGATGTTGCTAGCCCAGAAACCTCAAAAGTGGTGCTACTTGTGATATGGTGTATACAGCACAAGATTATCTTGATCCTAGAAGCCAAAATCACTGCTCAGAATGATCTGGCAGTTTGTCCTTTAGTTTTTATTGAAGCATACTTTGAGAGGCAGTTCTCCAATGCAACGCAATGGAACCTTCGGATTTGAAGTGCTTCTCAGAGAGTGCAGCTAGAGTGCTGTGAGATTACCAGTGCACTCCATTCTAGCACTTATATCCAACACCATTCACAACACATACTAGCTGTCTGCATTGCTGAATTCCGTAGCATAACTTTATGATTCTATTACCGGGAATAGCCCTTTGGCTTAAAATGTGCATTGAGTTTCTACTGAAAGAGAGGTACTTAGTCCTCTACATTGCCCTTAGAAGAACTTGATGTTAGAAGCTGAAAACACTCTTCTGTATGATCCGGCAGTTGGCACTTCAGTTTTCCTTTAAGTTTTCTTCTGGCGCCAGCTCTCCCATGCAAGTCAATGGAAGGTTGTAATATAAAGTGCAGTTCCTTCTCAGAAAAAGGAGCTAGAGCTCTGTGCGTTTACCAGTGCACTCTACTCTTTGACTTATATCAAACGCCTTTGCAACACATTCCAACTGTCTGTGTTGCTGAATTCTGTATCACAGGCTTATGAGGCATGTATTTTGTATAGCACTTTGGCCTAGAAATTGCATTGTGGGTGTGCTGAAAGACAGGGCCTGGAAAGTCCTCAACTTTGGTCCAAGAGGAACTTGATTTTAGAAGCCAAAAACACTCTTCAAAATGATGACACAGTTTGTACTTCAGTTTTCACTGAAGCATTCTTCTAGCTCCAGCTCTCGCATGCAAATCAATGGAAGGTTATATTATAAAGTGCAGTTCCTTCTCAGAGAAAGCAGCTAGAGCACAGGGAGGTTCCCAGTGCACTCCACTGTTGGGCTTACATCCAACTTCATTCACAACATATTTCATCTGTCTGCATTGCTCAATTCTGTAGCACATCACTGTGAGGGCCTGTCCCACAAAACATGTTTGTTCTAGAAAGTGCATTGAGGTTCTCCTCAAATATAGGCAATGGAAAGTCCTCAACATTGCCCTAAGAACTTGATGTTAGAAACCAAACAACCCTCAGAGAGGTCCGGCAGTTTGCGCTTCAGTTTTCATTCAAGCATTCTTCTAGGGCCAGCTCTCCCATCAACTCAAAGGAAGCTTATATAAAGTGCAGTACATTCTCAGACAAAGCAGCTACATCTCTGTCCGTTTGGCTGTGCACTCCACTGTGGGACTTATATCCAATACCATTCACATCCCAATCTGTCTCTCTGCATTGCTGGTTTCTGTAGCACATCTCTATGAGGCCAGTACAGTGACTAGAACTTTGGTTTAGAAATTGCATTGAGGTTCTGCTGAAAGTGAGGTGCTGGAAATTCCTCCACTTTGCCCTAAGAACTTATTGTAAGCCAAAATCACTCTTCAGAATGATCCCACAGTTTGTACTTCAGTTTTCATTGAAGCATTTTTCTAGCAACTGCTGTCCCATGCAAGTCCATGGAAGGTCATGACATAAAGTGTATTTCCTCTTCAGAGAAAGCAGCCTGAGCACGGAGGGTTTACCAGTGCACTCCACTCTAGGACTTCCATCCAACACCATTCAAAACACATTCTAGCTGTCTGTATTCCTGAATTCTGTAGCATAACGTTATGTGGAATGTACCTCAAATAGCACTTTGGCCCAAAAATTGCATTGAGGTTCTGCTGAAAAACAGGTGCTTGACGGTCCTCAACTTTGCCCTAAGATGAACTTGATGTTTAAATCAAAAACACTCTTCAGTATGATCCTTCAGTTTATACTTCAGCTTTCATTGAAACATTCTTCTAGCCCCAGCTGTCCCGTGTCAGTCAATGGAAGTTTATAATATAAAGTGCAGCTCCTTCTCAGAGAAAGCAGCTGGAGCGCTGTGAATTACCAGTGCTCTCCACTCTTGGACACACATCAAAGAAGATTCACAACGTGTTCTACCTGTCTGCTTTGCTCTATTCTGTAGCACATCTTTATGAGGCTTTGCCACTAATAGAGCTTGGCCAATAAAGTGCACTGAGGTTCTCCTGAAAGGCACTTGCTGGAAAGTCCTCCACTTTGTCCTGAGATGACCTTGATGTTAGGAGCAAAACACAACTTTCAGAATGGCATAGCAGTTTCCACTTCAGTTTTCCTTCAAGCATTCTTCTAGTGGCTGCTCTCCCTTGCACGTCAAAGGAAGGTTGTAATCTATGTGCAGTTCCTTCTCAGAGAAAGGAGCTAGAATGCTGTGATTTTACCAGTGCACTCCACTCTTGGACTTACATCTAACACGATTCACAACACATTCCAAATGTCTGCGTTGCTAAACTCTATAGCACATATATAGGAGGCATGTACTGTGAATAGCACTTTGGCCAAAAATTGTATTGTGGATCTGCTGAAAGACGGGGCCTGGATAGTCCTCAATTTTGCCCCAAGAAGGTCTTGATTTTAGAAGCCAAATACACTCTTCAATATGATCCGGCACTTTGCACTTCAGTTTTAATTGAAGCATTCTTTTAGCACCAGGACTCCCATGCAAGACAAAGAAAGCTTAAGATATGAAGTGCTGTTCCTTCTCTGAGAAAGCACCTACAGTACTGTGAGTTTACCAGTGCACTACACTCTTGGACTTACATGTACTGCCATTCACATCCCAACATGGCTCTCTGTATTGCTGGTTTCTGTGGCACCTCTCTATGAGGACTGGACTGTGAAGAGCACTTTGGCATAGAAAGTGCACTCAGGTTCTGCTGAAAGACAGGTCCTGGAAAATCTTCAACTTTGTCCTAAGCCGAACTTGAAGTTAGAAGCGAAATACAATTTTCAGAATGGTTGGGCAGTTTGCACTTCAGTTTTTATTCAACCATTCTTCTAGCAGCACCTCTCCCATGCAACTCAATGGAAGGTGAGGATATAAAGTGCAATTCCTTATCAGAGAGAGCAGCTAGAGCAGTGCACTCCACTCTTTGATTTACATCCAATACCATTCACATCACAATCTGGCTCTCTGCATTGCTGATTTCTGTAGCACATAAGTATGAAGCCTGTAATGTTAAAAGCACTGTGACCTAGAAATTGCATTGAGGTTCTGCTGAAAGACAAGTCCTGGAAAGTCCTCAACTTTGTCCTAAGCAGAACTCGATGTTAGAAGCCAAACACACTCTTCAGAATTGTCCTACCCTTTGCACTTCAGTTTTCATTCAAGCATACTTCTAGAACCAGCTCTCCCTTGCAGGTCAATGGAATGAGCAGATATAAGTGCAGTTCCTTCTCAGTGAAAGAAGCTAGAGTTCTGACTCTTTGCCAGTGCACTCCACTCCTGTTCTTACATCACATACCATTCACATCACAATCTGTCTCTCTGCATTCCTGATTACTGCAGTATATCTCTATAAGGCCTGTACCATGAACAGCACTTTGGCCAAGAAAGTGCATTGACGTTATGCTGAAAGATGAGTCCTGAAATGTCCTCACCTTTTTCCTAAGCAAAACTTGTTTTTAGAAGTGAAACACACTCTTCAGAATGGTCTGGCAGCTAGCACTTCAGTTTTCTTTCAAGCATACTTCTATTACCAGCTCTCCCATGCATGTCAATAGAAGGTGAGGATATAAAGTGCAGTTCCTTCTCAGGGAAAGCAGCTAGAGCTCTGTCAGTTTGGCCATGCACTCCACTCTTGGCTTACATCCAATAGCATTCACATCACAATCTGGCTCTCTGGATTGCTGATTTCCATAGCACTTCTCTCTGATGCCTATAATGTGAAACCTACTTTGGCCTAGAAAGTGCATTGAGGTTGTGCTGAAAGACAGGACCTGGAACGTCCTCAACATTTTCCTTAGCAGAACTTGATGTTAAAAGCCAAACACACTCTTCATAATATTCTGGTAGTTTGCATTTGTTTTCATTCAAGCATTCTTCTACCAGCACCTCTCTCATGCAAGACAATAGAAGGTGAGGATATACAGTGCAGTTCCTTCTCAGAGAAAGCAGCTAGAGCTCTCACTTTGGCAGTGCACTCCATTCTTTACCTTACTTCCATTTCCATTCACAGCACAATCGGGCTGTCTGCATTGCTGATTCCTGCAGCACATCTCTGCGACACCTGTACCGTGAATAGTACTTTGGCCTCAAAAGTGCATTGAGGTTCTGCTGAAAGACAAGTCCCACCTGAAGAAAGCTCCCTGCCTCCATTCCAGCCTCCCAGGCCAGAGAAGCTGAGCCTGTCCCAGTACACAGACTGAAGCTCCCCTGCTGCCATTCCAAGCTCCTAGGGCAGAGAAGGTGAGCCGAGTGGGCCCCAGAAGCACCCCCCCCCGGGTGAAAATGAGAAGACACAGAAGCCTCAAAAACAGACCTCTGGATCACCTACAGCAACCCCAAAGGGAAACGAGATGGAATACTCTCTGATACACTACCACCTGGACTCTCTGAACTGGCAACAAAAGAGGATCTGGGAAAAATGAAATCAGAAATAATTTCTCAGATAACAGCAAAGATTTTGCTCATGGTGCAAGACATGATTAATAAATCTAGAGAGGACACAGATTAAACAAATTGAGGATCTGAGGAGTATGATGGAATCCCAACATAGGAAACAAATGGAATCCATAAAACAGATACAAACAGATTTCCAAGAGATTAAAAATTCCATCGAAAATCTGTGCAGCAGAATAAACCAATGTGAGGATACAATTTCACATATAGATGATAAGATTGCAATCAGTGAGGAGGAAAAGAAAAATTGCTTCAAAATTGGAAGGGAACAAGAGAAATCAATCCAGCAGCTGCTGAATGATGCAAAGAAGAATAACATAAGACTGATTGGAGTCAATGAAGAAAGAGGAGAGAGTGCAGATGACATAAAAAACTGTTCACAGAAGTGATGGCAGAAAACTTCCCAAGGAGGAGAAAAGAACTTGACATAAAGATAAGTGGGGTATATAGGACTCCAGCTAGCCTTAATCAAAAAATCTACACAAAGGCATATAATAGGATTCCAGAAATCCAACAGAAGAAAAAAATTCTACAAGCAGTGAGAGAAAGGAAACAAATCACATACAAAGGAAAGCCCATCAGAATCACAGCAGACTTCTCAATGCAAACCCTCAAGGCAAGAAGAGCTTGGAGTGATGTATTTCAAGCCCTAAAGGAAAACAGCCTCCAACCCAGATTGATGTACCCTGCAAGACTATCTTTCAAAATTGATGGAGAAATAACATACTTTCATGATAAAGAGCACCTCAGGAACTTCATGAATACAAAACCAGCACTCAAAAAAATTTTAGACAATACCCTAGGAAAAGACAATGTGGATCACAACCCCAGGAAACCCAGCAGAATGAATCCATTGGGCATGACAAATTAAACGCAAAGGGGGAGAATCCAACAAAAAGAAAAAGTCATGACAAGGCTTTTAAAACTTTTGACTTCATCTCTCTAATGAGTGTATAATTCAATCTTATTGTACTGATTAGTATTTTTCTGATTCTAGAATTGCACACCATTCCTTGTGCTATACTGGCTATTTATCATCTTCTTATGTCTACATTTTAATTGGGTTGTCTATTAAGCTCTAAGAATTCTTTATATATTCTGCTCATAGGTTATATGCATTGTAAATATGGTCTGCTTAAGGACTACCTTCCATTTTAATGATGTCATTTAAAGTTCTAAATTTTGATGGAATCTCATTTATCATTTTTTTCTTTTATACATCATGTTTTTTGTATCCTAGGTAGTTCTTGCCTACCCTGAATCCATAAATATTTTCCCTTATAATTTCTTCTTAAAGTTTTATACTTTTAGGCTTTCTTATTTGGGTTCGTGGATCCCTTCAAGTTATTTTCATGTATGGAAAAAAAGGGTTGAGGTTAATTTTTTATATATGGATACCAAGTGTTCTAGACACTATCTCTTCCTCAGCTCTTGAATTGAGTTTATATTCTATAAAATGCTGTTAAATAATCTTTCAAAACTCAGTGGACCATATATGTGTGGTTCTATTTCTAGATTCTCTGTTTGATTCAAATGATCTATATGTCTTTCCTTACACCAACACTGCCTTGATTACTGTAGCTTTACAAGAAGTCTTACAATTGGGTGCTAAACATCTTCCAACACTGTTTTTGTTTTTGGCTTTTCTGGGTCCTTTGTACTCCTACATAACTTTTAAATTTCAATATCCAATTCTTCATTTATAGCAAGTATACATAGACCTGAAGTTTTATATATACTTTTTGTTTTCTAATCCTGCTAAATTCAAGTACAAGTTCTAGGGGCTCCTAGAGATTTCTCAGTATTTTCTCTGTAGATGATCATTTCATCTACATATATTGTGCTTCTGCCATGCCAATCCTATCCTAGTTATGTCATTTTATTGCCAGACTATTTTGGTGGGGACCAGGTTTCAAAGTTTAATGAACAGATAAAAAGTAAGCGTATCTGCCCTTGTTCCCCACCTTAAGGAGAAAGCATTGTATCTTCTCCATTCATACAAGGCGTTCTAGCTGGAAGCATGGAGCACATGTCTTTAATTTGTTGAGAAAGTTCTGTTCTCCTTCTAGTCTCCTGATAACTTTTATTATGAACAGCTGTCGAATTTAGTTGCATACTTTTTCTCCAACTAGTGACAGGATCATATGGCTTTTTCCTTTCCTCTGTTTAAATGATGACTTTTGGGGGTGGATCTTTCAATGCTGAAAAAACACTGCCATCCCTATAACAAAACCACTTTCTACATCCTACCAGATCTGACTTCCAATAGTTTGTTTTGGTAAACAAATTTCTATGTTCATACTTTTTTCTTCTATTATCTTTATCCAGTTTTAGGATTAGCACAATGTTGATTTCCTAAAATGAGGGGAGAAGTGTTTCTTCTTTTTTGTGCTTTGTTTGATATAATTTATCAGTTAAAATGTTTATGAGCCTGCTGTTGTCATATAGGTAGGTTTTCAACCTAGGAATATACTTTCTTTAATAGGTGCTATTCAAATTTTATATTTCCTCCATAGTTAATTTCATTAATTTTCTTCTTCTTAGATGTTGTCAAATTTATTTCAGAAAAGATTTTTGTAATATGCTTTCTGTATTCTTTTAAATTCTGTAAAATCTGTGGTAATGTCTCTTAATATTGTAATTTCAAAAATGTATAACTGATATTGTATAACAGGAAGAAAAGGTCTAAAAGAACCGGTTAATTGGGAGGGGTAGGGGAAGGAAAAAAAGGGAAAGGGAAAAATATGAGGAAAAAAATGGAAACAAGGTCTTTGCAAATAGGTAATGATGGAGAGGGTGAATGGAGGGCAAGGGAAGGAGAATAAAAATAAGAACCAAGAGACACATGTAATGGTACAAGATCCCAATGATGAATGGAACTGTATTGTATACCTAAAATGTACCAATAAATTTAATGGGGGAAAAAATAGACAAGTCCTGAAAAGTCTAATCTTTCTCCTAAGCACAACTTGCTTTTAGAAGCCAAACACACTCTTCAGAATGGTCTGGCCCCCTGCACTTCCATTTTCTTTCAAGCGTACTTCTATCACCAGCTCTCTCATGCAAGTGAATGGAAGGTGAGGATAAAAAGTGCAGTTCCTTACCAGGGTAAACAGCCAGAGCTCTGCCAGTTTGCAGTGCACACCACTCTTGGACTTACATCCAACACCATTCACATCACAACGTAGCTCTCTGCATTGGTGACTTTTGTAGCACATCTCTATGAGGCCTGTACCGTAAATAGAACTTTGCTCTAAAAAATGCATTGAAGTTCTGCTGAGAGATCCTGGAAAGTCTTCATCTTTTTCCTAAGCAGAACTTGATGTTAGAAGCCAAACACACTCTTCAGAATGGTCCGACAATTTGCACTCTAGTTTTCATGCAAGCATTCTTCTAGCATCAACTCTCCCACGAAAGTCAATGGAAGGTGAGGATGTAAAGTGCAGTTCCTTCTCAGAGAAAGCAGCTAAACGTCTGCTATTTGGGCAGTGCACTACACTCTTTGACTTACTTCCAATACAATTCACATCACAATCTGTCTCTCTGCATTGCTGATTTCTGTAGCACACAGCTATGAGGCCTGTACCATGAAAAGCAGTTTGGCCTAGAAAACGCTTTGAGGTTCTCCTGAAAGGTCCTGGAAAGTCCTCAGCTTTAGCCTAAGCAGAAAGTGATGTAGAAGCCAAACACACTATTCAGAATATTCCGGCAGTTTGCACTTCAGTTTTCATTCAAGCATAATTCCTGCTCTAGCTCTCCCTTGCATGTCAAAGGAAGGTGAGGAATTAAAGTTCAGTTTCTTAGGGAAAGCAGCTAGAGCTCTGTGAGTGTGGCAGTACACTACACCCTAGGACTTATATCCAATACCATTTACATCACAATCTGGTACTCTGCATTGCTGATATCTGCTGCACATCATTATTAGGCTTGTTCCATGAATATCACTTTGGCATAGAACATGCCTTGAGGTTCTACCGAAAGACAGGTCCTGCAAAGTTCTCACCTATTTTTTTAAGCAGAGCTTGATGTTAGAATTGAAACACTCTTCAGAATGGTCCTGCAGTTTGCATTTCAGTGTTCCTTCAAGCACACTTCGAATGCTAGCTTTCCCAAGCAAGTCAAAGGAAGGTTAGAATGTAAAGTGCAGTTCTTTCTCAGAGAAAGCAGATAGACATTTGTCAGTTTGCAATTGCGCTCCACACTTGGATGTCCAGTACCGTCCAAAGAAGACCGTTTTGTTAGAAGCCAAACACACTCTTCAGATCGGCCTGGCAGTTTGCACTTCAGTTTTCTTTCAGGCACAGTTCTATCGCCAGCTCTCCCGTGCAAGTCAATGGAAGGTTAGGATAGAAAGTGCAGTTCCTTCTTAGAAAAAGCAGCTAGAGCTCTGTCAGTTTTCTAGAGTACACCATTCTTTGCTGTCCATGCAGGATCATTCACATCACAACCTGGCCGCCTGTATCGCTGATTTCTGCAGCACGAGTCTATGAGGCGTATATGCTGAGTAGCACCTTGGCCTAGAAAATGCATTGAGATCCTGATGAAACACAGGTCCTGGAAAGTCCTCTACTTTGTCTGAAGAAGGACTTCATGTGAGAAACCACGCACAGTCTTCACTATGGTCCGGCAGTGTGCACGTTAGTGTTCCTTCAAGAACAATTCTAGCCCCAGCTTTGCCATGCAAGTCCAAGGAAAGTTAGGATATAAAGGTCCGTTCCTTCTCCAAGAAAGGAGCTAGAGCTTTGTCAGTTTGCAAGTGCACTCCAATCTTGGACTTGTATCAAATACCGTTAACATCCCAATCTGGCTCTCAGCATTGCTGAATTCTGTAGCAGAACTCTTTGGGGCCTGTACAATGAAAGGCTCTTTGGCCTGAAAATTGCCCTAAGATTCTGCTGAAAGACAGGTCCCGGAAAGCCCTCAACTTTGTCCTAAGAACGTGTTGTTAGAAGCCAAACTCTTCAGAATTGTTCAGCATTCTGCACTTCACTTTTCATTCGAACCTTCTTCTAGTGCCAGCTCTCCCATGCACATCAATGGAAGGTAAGGATACACTCTGCAGTTCCTTCTCGAGAAAGCAGCTAGAGCTCTGTCATTTTGACAGTGGACTCCATGCTTGGACTTACAACCTATACATTCAAATCACAATCAGGCTCTCTGCAATTCTGATTTCTGTAGCATATCTACATGAGGCCTATAAGGTGAATAGCACTATGGCCTAGAAAGTGCAATGAGGTTCTGCTGAAAGACAGGTTCTGGAATATCCTCAACTTTGTCCTACTAAAAACTTGGTGTTAGAATCCAAAAACACACTCTTCAGAGTGGTCCTGCAGTTTGCACATCAGTTTTCATTCAAGCATTCTTCTGGTGCCAGCTCTGCCATCAACTCGAAGCTTATATAAAGTGCAGTACATTCTCAGACAAAGCAGCTACATCTCTGTCCGTTTGGCTGTGCACTCCACTGTGGGACTTATATCCAATACCATTCACATCCCAATCTGTCTCTCTGCATTGCTGGTTTCTGTAGCACATCTCTATGAGGCCAGTACAGTGACTAGAACTTTGGTTTAGAAATTGCATTGAGGTTCTGCTGAAAGTGAGGTGCTGGAAATTCCTCCACTTTGCCCTAAGAACTTATTGTAAGCCAAAATCACTCTTCAGAATGATCCCACAGTTTGTACTTCAGTTTTCATTGAAGCATTTTTCTAGCAACTGCTGTCCCATGCAAGTCCATGGAAGGTCATGACATAAAGTGTATTTCCTCTTCAGAGAAAGCAGCCTGAGCACGGAGGGTTTACCAGTGCACTCCACTCTAGGACTTCCATCCAACACCATTCAAAACACATTCTAGCTGTCTGTATTCCTGAATTCTGTAGCATAACGTTATGTGGAATGTACCTCAAATAGCACTTTGGCCCAAAAATTGCATTGAGGTTCTGCTGAAAGACAGGTGCTTGACAGTCCTCAACTTTGCCCTAAGATGAACTTGATGTTTAAATCAAAAACACTCTTCAGTATGATCCTTCAGTTTATACTTCAGCTTTCATTGAAACATTCTTCTAGCCCCAGCTGTCCCGTGTCAGTCAATGGAAGTTTATAATATAAAGTGCAGCTCCTTCTCAGAGAAGCAGCTGGAGCGCTGTGAATTACCAGTGCTCTCCACTCTTGGACACACATCAAAGAAGATTCACAACGTGTTCTACCTGTCTGCTTTGCTCTATTCTGTAGCACATCTTTATGAGGCTTTGCCACTAATAGAGCTTGGCCAATAAAGTGCACTGAGGTTCTCCTGAAAGGCACTTGCTGGAAAGTCCTCCACTTTGTCCTGAGATGACCTTGATGTTAGAAGCAAAACACAACTTTCAGAATGGCATAGCAGTTTCCACTTCAGTTTTCCTTCAAGCATTCTTCTAGTGGCTGCTCTCCCTTGCACGTCAAAGGAAGGTTGTAATCTATGTGCAGTTCCTTCTCAGAGAAAGGAGCTAGAATGCTGTGATTTTACCAGTGCACTCCACTCTTGGACTTACATCTAACACGATTCACAACACATTCCAAATGTCTGCGTTGCTAAACTCTATAGCACATATATAGGAGGCATGTACTGTGAATAGCACTTTGGCCAAAAATTGTATTGTGGATCTGCTGAAAGACGGGGCCTGGATAGTCCTCAATTTTGCCCCAAGAAGGTCTTGATTTTAGAAGCCAAATACACTCTTCAATATGATCCGGCACTTTGCACTTCAGTTTTAATTGAAGCATTCTTTTAGCACCAGGACTCCCATGCAAGACAAAGAAAGCTTAAGATATGAAGTGCTGTTCCTTCTCTGAGAAAGCACCTACAGTACTGTGAGTTTACCAGTGCACTACACTCTTGGACTTACATGTACTGCCATTCACATCCCAACATGGCTCTCTGTATTGCTGGTTTCTGTGGCACCTCTCTATGAGGACTGGACTGTGAAGAGCACTTTGGCATAGAAAGTGCACTCAGGTTCTGCTGAAAGACAGGTCCTGGAAAATCTTCAACTTTGTCCTAAGCCGAACTTGAAGTTAGAAGCGAAATACAATTTTCAGAATGGTTGGGCAGTTTGCACTTCAGTTTTTATTCAACCATTCTTCTAGCAGCACCTCTCCCATGCAACTCAATGGAAGGTGAGGATATAAAGTGCAATTCCTTATCAGAGAGAGCAGCTAGAGCAGTGCACTCCACTCTTTGATTTACATCCAATACCATTCACATCACAATCTGGCTCTCTGCATTGCTGATTTCTGTAGCACATAAGTATGAAGCCTGTAATGTTAAAAGCACTGTGACCTAGAAATTGCATTGAGGTTCTGCTGAAAGACAAGTCCTGGAAAGTCCTCAACTTTGTCCTAAGCAGAACTCGATGTTAGAAGCCAAACACACTCTTCAGAATTGTCCTACCCTTTGCACTTCAGTTTTCATTCAAGCATACTTCTAGAACCAGCTCTCCCTTGCAGGTCAATGGAATGAGCAGATATAAGTGCAGTTCCTTCTCAGTGAAAGAAGCTAGAGTTCTGACTCTTTGCCAGTGCACTCCACTCCTGTTCTTACATCACATACCATTCACATCACAATCTGTCTCTCTGCATTCCTGATTACTGCAGTATATCTCTATAAGGCCTGTACCATGAACAGCACTTTGGCCAAGAAAGTGCATTGACGTTATGCTGAAAGATGAGTCCTGAAATGTCCTCACCTTTTTCCTAAGCAAAACTTGTTTTTAGAAGTGAAACACACTCTTCAGAATGGTCTGGCAGCTAGCACTTCAGTTTTCTTTCAAGCATACTTCTATTACCAGCTCTCCCATGCATGTCAATAGAAGGTGAGGATATAAAGTGCAGTTCCTTCTCAGGGAAAGCAGCTAGAGCTCTGTCAGTTTGGCCATGCACTCCACTCTTGGCTTACATCCAATAGCATTCACATCACAATCTGGCTCTCTGGATTGCTGATTTCCATAGCACTTCTCTCTGATGCCTATAATGTGAAACCTACTTTGGCCTAGAAAGTGCATTGAGGTTGTGCTGAAAGACAGGACCTGGAACGTCCTCAACATTTTCCTTAGCAGAACTTGATGTTAAAAGCCAAACACACTCTTCATAATATTCTGGTAGTTTGCATTTGTTTTCATTCAAGCATTCTTCTACCAGCACCTCTCTCATGCAAGACAATAGAAGGTGAGGATATACAGTGCAGTTCCTTCTCAGAGAAAGCAGCTAGAGCTCTCACTTTGGCAGTGCACTCCATTCTTTACCTTACTTCCATTTCCATTCACAGCACAATCGGGCTGTCTGCATTGCTGATTCCTGCAGCACATCTCTGCGACACCTGTACCGTGAATAGTACTTTGGCCTCAAAAGTGCATTGAGGTTCTGCTGAAAGACAAGTCCCACCTGAAGAAAGCTCCCTGCCTCCATTCCAGCCTCCCAGGCCAGAGAAGCTGAGCCTGTCCCAGTACACAGACTGAAGCTCCCCTGCTGCCATTCCAAGCTCCTAGGGCAGAGAAGGTGAGCCGAGTGGGCCCCAGAAGCACCCCCCCCCGGGTGAAAATGAGAAGACACAGAAGCCTCAAAAACAGACCTCTGGATCACCTACAGCAACCCCAAAGGGAAACGAGATGGAATACTCTCTGATACACTACCACCTGGACTCTCTGAACTGGCAACAAAAGAGGATCTGGGAAAAATGAAATCAGAAATAATTTCTCAGATAACAGCAAAGATTTTGCTCATGGTGCAAGACATGATTAATAAATCTAGAGAGGACACAGATTAAACAAATTGAGGATCTGAGGAGTATGATGGAATCCCAACATAGGAAACAAATGGAATCCATAAAACAGATACAAACAGATTTCCAAGAGATTAAAAATTCCATCGAAAATCTGTGCAGCAGAATAAACCAATGTGAGGATACAATTTCACATATAGATGATAAGATTGCAATCAGTGAGGAGGAAAAGAAAAATTGCTTCAAAATTGGAAGGGAACAAGAGAAATCAATCCAGCAGCTGCTGAATGATGCAAAGAAGAATAACATAAGACTGATTGGAGTCAATGAAGAAAGAGGAGAGAGTGCAGATGACATAAAAAACTGTTCACAGAAGTGATGGCAGAAAACTTCCCAAGGAGGAGAAAAGAACTTGACATAAAGATAAGTGGGGTATATAGGACTCCAGCTAGCCTTAATCAAAAAATCTACACAAAGGCATATAATAGGATTCCAGAAATCCAACAGAAGAAAAAAATTCTACAAGCAGTGAGAGAAAGGAAACAAATCACATACAAAGGAAAGCCCATCAGAATCACAGCAGACTTCTCAATGCAAACCCTCAAGGCAAGAAGAGCTTGGAGTGATGTATTTCAAGCCCTAAAGGAAAACAGCCTCCAACCCAGATTGATGTACCCTGCAAGACTATCTTTCAAAATTGATGGAGAAATAACATACTTTCATGATAAAGAGCACCTCAGGAACTTCATGAATACAAAACCAGCACTCAAAAAAATTTTAGACAATACCCTAGGAAAAGACAATGTGGATCACAACCCCAGGAAACCCAGCAGAATGAATCCATTGGGCATGACAAATTAAACGCAAAGGGGGAGAATCCAACAAAAAGAAAAAGTCATGACAAGGCTTTTAAAACTTTTGACTTCATCTCTCTAATGAGTGTATAATTCAATCTTATTGTACTGATTAGTATTTTTCTGATTCTAGAATTGCACACCATTCCTTGTGCTATACTGGCTATTTATCATCTTCTTATGTCTACATTTTAATTGGGTTGTCTATTAAGCTCTAAGAATTCTTTATATATTCTGCTCATAGGTTATATGCATTGTAAATATGGTCTGCTTAAGGACTACCTTCCATTTTAATGATGTCATTTAAAGTTCTAAATTTTGATGGAATCTCATTTATCATTTTTTTCTTTTATACATCATGTTTTTTGTATCCTAGGTAGTTCTTGCCTACCCTGAATCCATAAATATTTTCCCTTATAATTTCTTCTTAAAGTTTTATACTTTTAGGCTTTCTTATTTGGGTTCGTGGATCCCTTCAAGTTATTTTCATGTATGGAAAAAAAGGGTTGAGGTTAATTTTTTATATATGGATACCAAGTGTTCTAGACACTATCTCTTCCTCAGCTCTTGAATTGAGTTTATATTCTATAAAATGCTGTTAAATAATCTTTCAAAACTCAGTGGACCATATATGTGTGGTTCTATTTCTAGATTCTCTGTTTGATTCAAATGATCTATATGTCTTTCCTTACACCAACACTGCCTTGATTACTGTAGCTTTACAAGAAGTCTTACAATTGGGTGCTAAACATCTTCCAACACTGTTTTTGTTTTTGGCTTTTCTGGGTCCTTTGTACTCCTACATAACTTTTAAATTTCAATATCCAATTCTTCATTTATAGCAAGTATACATAGACCTGAAGTTTTATATATACTTTTTGTTTTCTAATCCTGCTAAATTCAAGTACAAGTTCTAGGGGCTCCTAGAGATTTCTCAGTATTTTCTCTGTAGATGATCATTTCATCTACATATATTGTGCTTCTGCCATGCCAATCCTATCCTAGTTATGTCATTTTATTGCCAGACTATTTTGGTGGGGACCAGGTTTCAAAGTTTAATGAACAGATAAAAAGTAAGCGTATCTGCCCTTGTTCCCCACCTTAAGGAGAAAGCATTGTATCTTCTCCATTCATACAAGGCGTTCTAGCTGGAAGCATGGAGCACATGTCTTTAATTTGTTGAGAAAGTTCTGTTCTCCTTCTAGTCTCCTGATAACTTTTATTATGAACAGCTGTCGAATTTAGTTGCATACTTTTTCTCCAACTAGTGACAGGATCATATGGCTTTTTCCTTTCCTCTGTTTAAATGATGACTTTTGGGGGTGGATCTTTCAATGCTGAAAAAACACTGCCATCCCTATAACAAAACCACTTTCTACATCCTACCAGATCTGACTTCCAATAGTTTGTTTTGGTAAACAAATTTCTATGTTCATACTTTTTTCTTCTATTATCTTTATCCAGTTTTAGGATTAGCACAATGTTGATTTCCTAAAATGAGGGGAGAAGTGTTTCTTCTTTTTTGTGCTTTGTTTGATATAATTTATCAGTTAAAATGTTTATGAGCCTGCTGTTGTCATATAGGTAGGTTTTCAACCTAGGAATATACTTTCTTTAATAGGTGCTATTCAAATTTTATATTTCCTCCATAGTTAATTTCATTAATTTTCTTCTTCTTAGATGTTGTCAAATTTATTTCAGAAAAGATTTTTGTAATATGCTTTCTGTATTCTTTTAAATTCTGTAAAATCTGTGGTAATGTCTCTTAATATTGTAATTTCAAAAATGTATCACTGATATTGTATAACAGGAAGAAAAGGTCTAAAAGAACCGGTTAATTGGGAGGGGTAGGGGAAGGAAAAAAAGGGAAAGGGAAAAATATGAGGAAAAAAATGGAAACAAGGTCTTTGCAAATAGGTAATGATGGAGAGGGTGAATGGAGGGCAAGGGAAGGAGAATAAAAATAAGAACCAAGAGACACATGTAATGGTACAAGATCCCAATGATGAATGGAACTGTATTGTATACCTAAAATGTACCAATAAATTTAATGGGGGAAAAAATAGACAAGTCCTGAAAAGTCTAATCTTTCTCCTAAGCACAACTTGCTTTTAGAAGCCAAACACACTCTTCAGAATGGTCTGGCCCCCTGCACTTCCATTTTCTTTCAAGCGTACTTCTATCACCAGCTCTCTCATGCAAGTGAATGGAAGGTGAGGATATAAAGTGCAGTTCCTTACCAGGGTAAACAGCCAGAGCTCTGCCAGTTTGCAGTGCACACCACTCTTGGACTTACATCCAACACCATTCACATCACAACGTAGCTCTCTGCATTGGTGACTTTTGTAGCACATCTCTATGAGGCCTGTACCGTAAATAGAACTTTGCTCTAAAAAATGCATTGAAGTTCTGCTGAGAGATCCTGGAAAGTCTTCATCTTTTTCCTAAGCAGAACTTGATGTTAGAAGCCAAACACACTCTTCAGAATGGTCCGACAATTTGCACTCTAGTTTTCATGCAAGCATTCTTCTAGCATCAACTCTCCCACGAAAGTCAATGGAAGGTGAGGATGTAAAGTGCAGTTCCTTCTCAGAGAAAGCAGCTAAACGTCTGCTATTTGGGCAGTGCACTACACTCTTTGACTTACTTCCAATACAATTCACATCACAATCTGTCTCTCTGCATTGCTGATTTCTGTAGCACACAGCTATGAGGCCTGTACCATGAAAAGCAGTTTGGCCTAGAAAACGCTTTGAGGTTCTCCTGAAAGGTCCTGGAAAGTCCTCAGCTTTATCCTAAGCAGAAAGTGATGTAGAAGCCAAACACACTATTCAGAATATTCCGGCAGTTTGCACTTCAGTTTTCATTCAAGCATAATTCCTGCTCTAGCTCTCCCTTGCATGTCAAAGGAAGGTGAGGAATTAAAGTTCAGTTTCTTAGGGAAAGCAGCTAGAGCTCTGTGAGTGTGGCAGTACACTACACCCTAGGACTTATATCCAATACCATTTACATCACAATCTGGTACTCTGCATTGCTGATATCTGCTGCACATCATTATTAGGCTTGTTCCATGAATATCACTTTGGCATAGAACATGCCTTGAGGTTCTACCGAAAGACAGGTCCTGCAAAGTTCTCACCTATTTTTTTAAGCAGAGCTTGATGTTAGACTTGAAACACTCTTCAGAATGGTCCTGCAGTTTGCATTTCAGTGTTCCTTCAAGCACACTTCGAATGCTAGCTTTCCCAAGCAAGTCAAAGGAAGGTTAGAATGTAAAGTGCAGTTCTTTCTCAGAGAAAGCAGATAGACATTTGTCAGTTTGCAATTGCGCTCCACACTTGGATGTCCAGTACCGTCCAAAGAAGACCGTTTTGTTAGAAGCCAAACACACTCTTCAGATCGGCCTGGCAGTTTGCACTTCAGTTTTCTTTCAGGCACAGTTCTATCGCCAGCTCTCCCGTGCAAGTCAATGGAAGGTTAGGATAGAAAGTGCAGTTCCTTCTTAGAAAAAGCAGCTAGAGCTCTGTCAGTTTTCTAGAGTACACCATTCTTTGCTGTCCATGCAGGATCATTCACATCACAACCTGGCCGCCTGTATCGCTGATTTCTGCAGCACGAGTCTATGAGGCGTATATGCTGAGTAGCACCTTGGCCTAGAAAATGCATTGAGATCCTGATGAAACACAGGTCCTGGAAAGTCCTCTACTTTGTCTGAAGAAGGACTTCATGTGAGAAACCACGCACAGTCTTCACTATGGTCCGGCAGTGTGCACGTTAGTGTTCCTTCAAGAACAATTCTAGCCCCAGCTTTGCCATGCAAGTCCAAGGAAAGTTAGGATATAAAGGTCCGTTCCTTCTCCAAGAAAGGAGCTAGAGCTTTGTCAGTTTGCAAGTGCACTCCAATCTTGGACTTGTATCAAATACCGTTAACATCCCAATCTGGCTCTCAGCATTGCTGAATTCTGTAGCAGAACTCTTTGGGGCCTGTACAATGAAAGGCTCTTTGGCCTGAAAATTGCCCTAAGATTCTGCTGAAAGACAGGTCCCGGAAAGCCCTCAACTTTGTCCTAAGAACGTGTTGTTAGAAGCCAAACTCTTCAGAATTGTTCAGCATTCTGCACTTCACTTTTCATTCGAACCTTCTTCTAGTGCCAGCTCTCCCATGCACATCAATGGAAGGTAAGGATACACTCTGCAGTTCCTTCTCGAGAAAGCAGCTAGAGCTCTGTCATTTTGACAGTGGACTCCATGCTTGGACTTACAACCTATACAATTCAAATCACAATCAGGCTCTCTGCAATTCTGATTTCTGTAGCATATCTACATGAGGCCTATAAGGTGAATAGCACTATGGCCTAGAAAGTGCAATGAGGTTCTGCTGAAAGACAGGTTCTGGAATATCCTCAACTTTGTCCTACTAAAAACTTGGTGTTAGAATCCAAAAACACACTCTTCAGAGTGGTCCTGCAGTTTGCACATCAGTTTTCATTCAAGCATTCTTCTGGTGCCAGCTCTCCCATCAACTCAAAGGCAGCTTATATAAAGTGCAGTACATTCTCAGACAAAGCAGCTACATCTCTGTCCGTTTGGCTGTGCACTCCACTGTGGGACTTATATCCAATACCATTCACATCCCAATCTGTCTCTCTGCATTGCTGGTTTCTGTAGCACATCTCTATGAGGCCAGTACAGTGACTAGAACTTTGGTTTAGAAGTTGCATTGAGGTTCTGCTGAAAGTGAGGTGCTGGAAATTCCTCCACTTTGCCCTAAGAACTTATTGTAAGCCAAAATCACTCTTCAGAATGATCCCACAGTTTGTACTTCAGTTTTCATTGAAGCATTTTTCTAGCAACTGCTGTCCCATGCAAGTCCATGGAAGGTCATGACATAAAGTGTATTTCCTCTTCAGAGAAAGCAGCCTGAGCACGGAGGGTTTACCAGTGCACTCCACTCTAGGACTTCCATCCAACACCATTCAAAACACATTCTAGCTGTCTGTATTCCTGAATTCTGTAGCATAACGTTATGTGGAATGTACCTCAAATAGCACTTTGGCCCAAAAATTGCATTGAGGTTCTGCTGAAAGACAGGTGCTTGACAGTCCTCAACTTTGCCCTAAGATGAACTTGATGTTTAAATCAAAAACACTCTTCAGTATGATCCTTCAGGTTTATACTTCAGCTTTCATTGAAACATTCTTCTAGCCCCAGCTGTCCCGTGTCAGTCAATGGAAGTTTATAATATAAAGTGCAGCTCCTTCTCAGAGAAAGCAGCTAAACGTCTGCTATTTGGGCAGTGCACTACACTCTTTGACTTACTTCCAATACAATTCACATCACAATCTGTCTCTCTGCATTGCTGATTTCTGTAGCACACAGCTATGAGGCCTGTACCATGAAAAGCAGTTTGGCCTAGAAAACGCTTTGAGGTTCTCCTGAAAGGTCCTGGAAAGTCCTCAGCTTTAGCCTAAGCAGAAAGTGATGTAGAAGCCAAACACACTATTCAGAATATTCCGGCAGTTTGCACTTCAGTTTTCATTCAAGCATAATTCCTGCTCTAGCTCTCCCTTGCATGTCAAAGGAAGGTGAGGAATTAAAGTTCAGTTTCTTAGGGAAAGCAGCTAGAGCTCTGTGAGTGTGGCAGTACACTACACCCTAGGACTTATATCCAATACCATTTACATCACAATCTGGTACTCTGCATTGCTGATATCTGCTGCACATCATTATTAGGCTTGTTCCATGAATATCACTTTGGCATAGAACATGCCTTGAGGTTCTACCGAAAGACAGGTCCTGCAAAGTTCTCACCTATTTTTTTAAGCAGAGCTTGATGTTAGACTTGAAACACTCTTCAGAATGGTCCTGCAGTTTGCATTTCAGTGTTCCTTCAAGCACACTTCGAATGCTAGCTTTCCCAAGCAAGTCAAAGGAAGGTTAGAATGTAAAGTGCAGTTCTTTCTCAGAGAAAGCAGATAGACATTTGTCAGTTTGCAATTGCGCTCCACACTTGGATGTCCAGTACCGTCCAAAGAAGACCGTTTTGTTAGAAGCCAAACACACTCTTCAGATCGGCCTGGCAGTTTGCACTTCAGTTTTCTTTCAGGCACAGTTCTATCGCCAGCTCTCCCGTGCAAGTCAATGGAAGGTTAGGATAGAAAGTGCAGTTCCTTCTTAGAAAAAGCAGCTAGAGCTCTGTCAGTTTTCTAGAGTACACCATTCTTTGCTGTCCATGCAGGATCATTCACATCACAACCTGGCCGCCTGTATCGCTGATTTCTGCAGCACGAGTCTATGAGGCGTATATGCTGAGTAGCACCTTGGCCTAGAAAATGCATTGAGATCCTGATGAAACACAGGTCCTGGAAAGTCCTCTACTTTGTCTGAAGAAGGACTTCATGTGAGAAACCACGCACAGTCTTCACTATGGTCCGGCAGTGTGCACGTTAGTGTTCCTTCAAGAACAATTCTAGCCCCAGCTTTGCCATGCAAGTCCAAGGAAAGTTAGGATATAAAGGTCCGTTCCTTCTCCAAGAAAGGAGCTAGAGCTTTGTCAGTTTGCAAGTGCACTCCAATCTTGGACTTGTATCAAATACCGTTAACATCCCAATCTGGCTCTCAGCATTGCTGAATTCTGTAGCAGAACTCTTTGGGGCCTGTACAATGAAAGGCTCTTTGGCCTGAAAATTGCCCTAAGATTCTGCTGAAAGACAGGTCCCGGAAAGCCCTCAACTTTGTCCTAAGAACGTGTTGTTAGAAGCCAAACTCTTCAGAATTGTTCAGCATTCTGCACTTCACTTTTCATTCGAACCTTCTTCTAGTGCCAGCTCTCCCATGCACATCAATGGAAGGTAAGGATACACTCTGCAGTTCCTTCTCGAGAAAGCAGCTAGAGCTCTGTCATTTTGACAGTGGACTCCATGCTTGGACTTACAACCTATACCATTCAAATCACAATCAGGCTCTCTGCAATTCTGATTTCTGTAGCATATCTACATGAGGCCTATAAGGTGACTAGCACTATGGCCTAGAAAGTGCAATGAGGTTCTGCTGAAAGACAGGTTCTGGCATATCCTCAACTTTGTCCTACTAAAAACTTGGTGTTAGAATCCAAAAACACACTCTTCAGAGTGGTCCTGCAGTTTGCACATCAGTTTTCATTCAAGCATTCTTCTGGTGCCAGCTCTCCCATCAACTCAAAGGCAGCTTATATAAAGTGCAGTACATTCTCAGACAAAGCAGCTACATCTCTGTCCGTTTGGCTGTGCACTCCACTGTGGGACTTATATCCAATACCATTCACATCCCAATCTGTCTCTCTGCATTGCTGGTTTCTGTAGCACATCTCTATGAGGCCAGTACAGTGACTAGAACTTTGGTTTAGAAGTTGCATTGAGGTTCTGCTGAAAGTGAGGTGCTGGAAATTCCTCCACTTTGCCCTAAGAACTTATTGTAAGCCAAAATCACTCTTCAGAATGATCCCACAGTTTGTACTTCAGTTTTCATTGAAGCATTTTTCTAGCAACTGCTGTCCCATGCAAGTCCATGGAAGGTCATGACATAAAGTGTATTTCCTCTTCAGAGAAAGCAGCCTGAGCACGGAGGGTTTACCAGTGCACTCCACTCTAGGACTTCCATCCAACACCATTCAAAACACATTCTAGCTGTCTGTATTCCTGAATTCTGTAGCATAACGTTATGTGGAATGTACCTCAAATAGCACTTTGGCCCAAAAATTGCATTGAGGTTCTGCTGAAAGACAGGTGCTTGACAGTCCTCAACTTTGCCCTAAGATGAACTTGATGTTTAAATCAAAAACACTCTTCAGTATGATCCTTCAGGTTATACTTCAGCTTTCATTGAAACATTCTTCTAGCCCCAGCTGTCCCGTGTCAGTCAATGGAAGTTTATAATATAAAGTGCAGCTCCTTCTCAGAGAAAGCAGCTAAACGTCTGCTATTTGGGCAGTGCACTACACTCTTTGACTTACTTCCAATACAATTCACATCACAATCTGTCTCTCTGCATTGCTGATTTCTGTAGCACACAGCTATGAGGCCTGTACCATGAAAAGCAGTTTGGCCTAGAAAACGCTTTGAGGTTCTCCTGAAAGGTCCTGGAAAGTCCTCAGCTTTAGCCTAAGCAGAAAGTGATGTAGAAGCCAAACACACTATTCAGAATATTCCGGCAGTTTGCACTTCAGTTTTCATTCAAGCATAATTCCTGCTCTAGCTCTCCCTTGCATGTCAAAGGAAGGTGAGGAATTAAAGTTCAGTTTCTTAGGGAAAGCAGCTAGAGCTCTGTGAGTGTGGCAGTACACTACACCCTAGGACTTATATCCAATACCATTTACATCACAATCTGGTACTCTGCATTGCTGATATCTGCTGCACATCATTATTAGGCTTGTTCCATGAATATCACTTTGGCATAGAACATGCCTTGAGGTTCTACCGAAAGACAGGTCCTGCAAAGTTCTCACCTATTTTTTTAAGCAGAGCTTGATGTTAGACTTGAAACACTCTTCAGAATGGTCCTGCAGTTTGCATTTCAGTGTTCCTTCAAGCACACTTCGAATGCTAGCTTTCCCAAGCAAGTCAAAGGAAGGTTAGAATGTAAAGTGCAGTTCTTTCTCAGAGAAAGCAGATAGACATTTGTCAGTTTGCAATTGCGCTCCACACTTGGATGTCCAGTACCGTCCAAAGAAGACCGTTTTGTTAGAAGCCAAACACACTCTTCAGATCGGCCTGGCAGTTTGCACTTCAGTTTTCTTTCAGGCACAGTTCTATCGCCAGCTCTCCCGTGCAAGTCAATGGAAGGTTAGGATAGAAAGTGCAGTTCCTTCTTAGAAAAAGCAGCTAGAGCTCTGTCAGTTTTCTAGAGTACACCATTCTTTGCTGTCCATGCAGGATCATTCACATCACAACCTGGCCGCCTGTATCGCTGATTTCTGCAGCACGAGTCTATGAGGCGTATATGCTGAGTAGCACCTTGGCCTAGAAAATGCATTGAGATCCTGATGAAACACAGGTCCTGGAAAGTCCTCTACTTTGTCTGAAGAAGGACTTCATGTGAGAAACCACGCACAGTCTTCACTATGGCCGGCAGTGTGCACGTTAGTGTTCCTTCAAGAACAATTCTAGCCCCAGCTTTGCCATGCAAGTCCAAGGAAAGTTAGGATATAAAGGTCCGTTCCTTCTCCAAGAAAGGAGCTAGAGCTTTGTCAGTTTGCAAGTGCACTCCAATCTTGGACTTGTATCAAATACCGTTAACATCCCAATCTGGCTCTCAGCATTGCTGAATTCTGTAGCAGAACTCTTTGGGGCCTGTACAATGAAAGGCTCTTTGGCCTGAAAATTGCCCTAAGATTCTGCTGAAAGACAGGTCCCGGAAAGCCCTCAACTTTGTCCTAAGAACGTGTTGTTAGAAGCCAAACTCTTCAGAATTGTTCAGCATTCTGCACTTCACTTTTCATTCGAACCTTCTTCTAGTGCCAGCTCTCCCATGCACATCAATGGAAGGTAAGGATACACTCTGCAGTTCCTTCTCGAGAAAGCAGCTAGAGCTCTGTCATTTTGACAGTGGACTCCATGCTTGGACTACATTCAAATCAATTCTCACAATGGCTTCTGAATTCTGATTTCTGTAGCCTATACATGAGGCCTATAAGGTAGCACTATGGCCTAGAAAGTGCAATGAGGTTCTGCTGAAAGACAGGTTCTGGCATATCCTCAACTTTGTCCTACTAAAAACTTGGTGTTAGAATCCAAAAACACACTCTTCAGAGTGGTCCTGCAGTTTGCACATCAGTTTTCATTCAAGCATTCTTCTGGTGCCAGCTCTCCCATCAACTCAAAGGCAGCTTATATAAAGTGCAGTACATTCTCAGACAAAGCAGCTACATCTCTGTCCGTTTGGCTGTGCACTCCACTGTGGGACTTATATCCAATACCATTCACATCCCAATCTGTCTCTCTGCATTGCTGGTTTCTGTAGCACATCTCTATGAGGCCAGTACAGTGACTAGAACTTTGGTTTAGAAGTTGCATTGAGGTTCTGCTGAAAGTGAGGTGCTGGAAATTCCTCCACTTTGCCCTAAGAACTTATTGTAAGCCAAAATCACTCTTCAGAATGATCCCACAGTTTGTACTTCAGTTTTCATTGAAGCATTTTTCTAGCAACTGCTGTCCCATGCAAGTCCATGGAAGGTCATGACATAAAGTGTATTTCCTCTTCAGAGAAAGCAGCCTGAGCACGGAGGGTTTACCAGTGCACTCCACTCTAGGACTTCCATCCAACACCATTCAAAACACATTCTAGCTGTCTGTATTCCTGAATTCTGTAGCATAACGTTATGTGGAATGTACCTCAAATAGCACTTTGGCCCAAAAATTGCATTGAGGTTCTGCTGAAAGACAGGTGCTTGACAGTCCTCAACTTTGCCCTAAGATGAACTTGATGTTTAAATCAAAAACACTCTTCAGTATGATCCTTCAGGTTATACTTCAGCTTTCATTGAAACATTCTTCTAGCCCCAGCTGTCCCGTGTCAGTCAATGGAAGTTTATAATATAAAGTGCAGCTCCTTCTCAGAGAAAGCAGCTAAACGTCTGCTATTTGGGCAGTGCACTACACTCTTTGACTTACTTCCAATACAATTCACATCACAATCTGTCTCTCTGCATTGCTGATTTCTGTAGCACACAGCTATGAGGCCTGTACCATGAAAAGCAGTTTGGCCTAGAAAACGCTTTGAGGTTCTCCTGAAAGGTCCTGGAAAGTCCTCAGCTTTAGCCTAAGCAGAAAGTGATGTAGAAGCCAAACACACTATTCAGAATATTCCGGCAGTTTGCACTTCAGTTTTCATTCAAGCATAATTCCTGCTCTAGCTCTCCCTTGCATGTCAAAGGAAGGTGAGGAATTAAAGTTCAGTTTCTTAGGGAAAGCAGCTAGAGCTCTGTGAGTGTGGCAGTACACTACACCCTAGGACTTATATCCAATACCATTTACATCACAATCTGGTACTCTGCATTGCTGATATCTGCTGCACATCATTATTAGGCTTGTTCCATGAATATCACTTTGGCATAGAACATGCCTTGAGGTTCTACCGAAAGACAGGTCCTGCAAAGTTCTCACCTATTTTTTTAAGCAGAGCTTGATGTTAGACTTGAAACACTCTTCAGAATGGTCCTGCAGTTTGCATTTCAGTGTTCCTTCAAGCACACTTCGAATGCTAGCTTTCCCAAGCAAGTCAAAGGAAGGTTAGAATGTAAAGTGCAGTTCTTTCTCAGAGAAAGCAGATAGACATTTGTCAGTTTGCAATTGCGCTCCACACTTGGATGTCCAGTACCGTCCAAAGAAGACCGTTTTGTTAGAAGCCAAACACACTCTTCAGATCGGCCTGGCAGTTTGCACTTCAGTTTTCTTTCAGGCACAGTTCTATCGCCAGCTCTCCCGTGCAAGTCAATGGAAGGTTAGGATAGAAAGTGCAGTTCCTTCTTAGAAAAAGCAGCTAGAGCTCTGTCAGTTTTCTAGAGTACACCATTCTTTGCTGTCCATGCAGGATCATTCACATCACAACCTGGCCGCCTGTATCGCTGATTTCTGCAGCACGAGTCTATGAGGCGTATATGCTGAGTAGCACCTTGGCCTAGAAAATGCATTGAGATCCTGATGAAACACAGGTCCTGGAAAGTCCTCTACTTTGTCTGAAGAAGGACTTCATGTGAGAAACCACGCACAGTCTTCACTATGGCCCGGCAGTGTGCACGTTAGTGTTCCTTCAAGAACAATTCTAGCCCCAGCTTTGCCATGCAAGTCCAAGGAAAGTTAGGATATAAAGGTCCGTTCCTTCTCCAAGAAAGGAGCTAGAGCTTTGTCAGTTTGCAAGTGCACTCCAATCTTGGACTTGTATCAAATACCGTTAACATCCCAATCTGGCTCTCAGCATTGCTGAATTCTGTAGCAGAACTCTTTGGGGCCTGTACAATGAAAGGCTCTTTGGCCTGAAAATTGCCCTAAGATTCTGCTGAAAGACAGGTCCCGGAAAGCCCTCAACTTTGTCCTAAGAACGTGTTGTTAGAAGCCAAACTCTTCAGAATTGTTCAGCATTCTGCACTTCACTTTTCATTCGAACCTTCTTCTAGTGCCAGCTCTCCCATGCACATCAATGGAAGGTAAGGATACACTCTGCAGTTCCTTCTCGAGAAAGCAGCTAGAGCTCTGTCATTTTGACAGTGGACTCCATGCTTGGACTTACAACCTATACCATTCAAATCACAATCAGGCTCTCTGCAATTCTGATTTCTGTAGCATATCTACATGAGGCCTATAAGGTGACTAGCACTATGGCCTAGAAAGTGCAATGAGGTTCTGCTGAAAGACAGGTTCTGGCATATCCTCAACTTTGTCCTACTAAAAACTTGGTGTTAGAATCCAAAAACACACTCTTCAGAGTGGTCCTGCAGTTTGCACATCAGTTTTCATTCAAGCATTCTTCTGGTGCCAGCTCTCCCATCAACTCAAAGGCAGCTTATATAAAGTGCAGTACATTCTCAGACAAAGCAGCTACATCTCTGTCCGTTTGGCTGTGCACTCCACTGTGGGACTTATATCCAATACCATTCACATCCCAATCTGTCTCTCTGCATTGCTGGTTTCTGTAGCACATCTCTATGAGGCCAGTACAGTGACTAGAACTTTGGTTTAGAAGTTGCATTGAGGTTCTGCTGAAAGTGAGGTGCTGGAAATTCCTCCACTTTGCCCTAAGAACTTATTGTAAGCCAAAATCACTCTTCAGAATGATCCCACAGTTTGTACTTCAGTTTTCATTGAAGCATTTTTCTAGCAACTGCTGTCCCATGCAAGTCCATGGAAGGTCATGACATAAAGTGTATTTCCTCTTCAGAGAAAGCAGCCTGAGCACGGAGGGTTTACCAGTGCACTCCACTCTAGGACTTCCATCCAACACCATTCAAAACACATTCTAGCTGTCTGTATTCCTGAATTCTGTAGCATAACGTTATGTGGAATGTACCTCAAATAGCACTTTGGCCCAAAAATTGCATTGAGGTTCTGCTGAAAGACAGGTGCTTGACAGTCCTCAACTTTGCCCTAAGATGAACTTGATGTTTAAATCAAAAACACTCTTCAGTATGATCCTTCAGGTTATACTTCAGCTTTCATTGAAACATTCTTCTAGCCCCAGCTGTCCCGTGTCAGTCAATGGAAGTTTATAATATAAAGTGCAGCTCCTTCTCAGAGAAAGCAGCTAAACGTCTGCTATTTGGGCAGTGCACTACACTCTTTGACTTACTTCCAATACAATTCACATCACAATCTGTCTCTCTGCATTGCTGATTTCTGTAGCACACAGCTATGAGGCCTGTACCATGAAAAGCAGTTTGGCCTAGAAAACGCTTTGAGGTTCTCCTGAAAGGTCCTGGAAAGTCCTCAGCTTTAGCCTAAGCAGAAAGTGATGTAGAAGCCAAACACACTATTCAGAATATTCCGGCAGTTTGCACTTCAGTTTTCATTCAAGCATAATTCCTGCTCTAGCTCTCCCTTGCATGTCAAAGGAAGGTGAGGAATTAAAGTTCAGTTTCTTAGGGAAAGCAGCTAGAGCTCTGTGAGTGTGGCAGTACACTACACCCTAGGACTTATATCCAATACCATTTACATCACAATCTGGTACTCTGCATTGCTGATATCTGCTGCACATCATTATTAGGCTTGTTCCATGAATATCACTTTGGCATAGAACATGCCTTGAGGTTCTACCGAAAGACAGGTCCTGCAAAGTTCTCACCTATTTTTTTAAGCAGAGCTTGATGTTAGACTTGAAACACTCTTCAGAATGGTCCTGCAGTTTGCATTTCAGTGTTCCTTCAAGCACACTTCGAATGCTAGCTTTCCCAAGCAAGTCAAAGGAAGGTTAGAATGTAAAGTGCAGTTCTTTCTCAGAGAAAGCAGATAGACATTTGTCAGTTTGCAATTGCGCTCCACACTTGGATGTCCAGTACCGTCCAAAGAAGACCGTTTTGTTAGAAGCCAAACACACTCTTCAGATCGGCCTGGCAGTTTGCACTTCAGTTTTCTTTCAGGCACAGTTCTATCGCCAGCTCTCCCGTGCAAGTCAATGGAAGGTTAGGATAGAAAGTGCAGTTCCTTCTTAGAAAAAGCAGCTAGAGCTCTGTCAGTTTTCTAGAGTACACCATTCTTTGCTGTCCATGCAGGATCATTCACATCACAACCTGGCCGCCTGTATCGCTGATTTCTGCAGCACGAGTCTATGAGGCGTATATGCTGAGTAGCACCTTGGCCTAGAAAATGCATTGAGATCCTGATGAAACACAGGTCCTGGAAAGTCCTCTACTTTGTCTGAAGAAGGACTTCATGTGAGAAACCACGCACAGTCTTCACTATGGTCCGGCAGTGTGCACGTTAGTGTTCCTTCAAGAACAATTCTAGCCCCAGCTTTGCCATGCAAGTCCAAGGAAAGTTAGGATATAAAGGTCCGTTCCTTCTCCAAGAAAGGAGCTAGAGCTTTGTCAGTTTGCAAGTGCACTCCAATCTTGGACTTGTATCAAATACCGTTAACATCCCAATCTGGCTCTCAGCATTGCTGAATTCTGTAGCAGAACTCTTTGGGGCCTGTACAATGAAAGGCTCTTTGGCCTGAAAATTGCCCTAAGATTCTGCTGAAAGACAGGTCCCGGAAAGCCCTCAACTTTGTCCTAAGAACGTGTTGTTAGAAGCCAAACTCTTCAGAATTGTTCAGCATTCTGCACTT
Organism: Heterocephalus glaber; assembly: GCF_053883595.1. Taxonomy (NCBI): domain Eukaryota; kingdom Metazoa; phylum Chordata; class Mammalia; order Rodentia; family Bathyergidae; genus Heterocephalus; species Heterocephalus glaber. The sequence goes on from NW_028258160.1 coordinate 83,718, forward strand.
CACTTTTCATTCGAACCTTCTTCTAGTGCCAGCTCTCCCATGCACATCAATGGAAGGTAAGGATACACTCTGCAGTTCCTTCTCGAGAAAGCAGCTAGAGCTCTGTCATTTTGACAGTGGACTCCATGCTTGGACTTACAACCTATACCATTCAAATCACAATCAGGCTCTCTGCAATTCTGATTTCTGTAGCATATCTACATGAGGCCTATAAGGTGAATAGCACTATGGCCTAGAAAGTGCAATGAGGTTCTGCTGAAAGACAGGTTCTGGCATATCCTCAACTTTGTCCTACTAAAAACTTGGTGTTAGAATCCAAAAACACACTCTTCAGAGTGGTCCTGCAGTTTGCACATCAGTTTTCATTCAAGCATTCTTCTGGTGCCAGCTCTCCCATCAACTCAAAGGCAGCTTATATAAAGTGCAGTACATTCTCAGACAAAGCAGCTACATCTCTGTCCGTTTGGCTGTGCACTCCACTGTGGGACTTATATCCAATACCATTCACATCCCAATCTGTCTCTCTGCATTGCTGGTTTCTGTAGCACATCTCTATGAGGCCAGTACAGTGACTAGAACTTTGGTTTAGAAGTTGCATTGAGGTTCTGCTGAAAGTGAGGTGCTGGAAATTCCTCCACTTTGCCCTAAGAACTTATTGTAAGCCAAAATCACTCTTCAGAATGATCCCACAGTTTGTACTTCAGTTTTCATTGAAGCATTTTTCTAGCAACTGCTGTCCCATGCAAGTCCATGGAAGGTCATGACATAAAGTGTATTTCCTCTTCAGAGAAAGCAGCCTGAGCACGGAGGGTTTACCAGTGCACTCCACTCTAGGACTTCCATCCAACACCATTCAAAACACATTCTAGCTGTCTGTATTCCTGAATTCTGTAGCATAACGTTATGTGGAATGTACCTCAAATAGCACTTTGGCCCAAAAATTGCATTGAGGTTCTGCTGAAAGACAGGTGCTTGACAGTCCTCAACTTTGCCCTAAGATGAACTTGATGTTTAAATCAAAAACACTCTTCAGTATGATCCTTCAGTTTATACTTCAGCTTTCATTGAAACATTCTTCTAGCCCCAGCTGTCCCGTGTCAGTCAATGGAAGTTTATAATATAAAGTGCAGCTCCTTCTCAGAGAAAGCAGCTAAACGTCTGCTATTTGGGCAGTGCACTACACTCTTTGACTTACTTCCAATACAATTCACATCACAATCTGTCTCTCTGCATTGCTGATTTCTGTAGCACACAGCTATGAGGCCTGTACCATGAAAAGCAGTTTGGCCTAGAAAACGCTTTGAGGTTCTCCTGAAAGGTCCTGGAAAGTCCTCAGCTTTAGCCTAAGCAGAAAGTGATGTAGAAGCCAAACACACTATTCAGAATATTCCGGCAGTTTGCACTTCAGTTTTCATTCAAGCATAATTCCTGCTCTAGCTCTCCCTTGCATGTCAAAGGAAGGTGAGGAATTAAAGTTCAGTTTCTTAGGGAAAGCAGCTAGAGCTCTGTGAGTGTGGCAGTACACTACACCCTAGGACTTATATCCAATACCATTTACATCACAATCTGGTACTCTGCATTGCTGATATCTGCTGCACATCATTATTAGGCTTGTTCCATGAATATCACTTTGGCATAGAACATGCCTTGAGGTTCTACCGAAAGACAGGTCCTGCAAAGTTCTCACCTATTTTTTTAAGCAGAGCTTGATGTTAGACTTGAAACACTCTTCAGAATGGTCCTGCAGTTTGCATTTCAGTGTTCCTTCAAGCACACTTCGAATGCTAGCTTTCCCAAGCAAGTCAAAGGAAGGTTAGAATGTAAAGTGCAGTTCTTTCTCAGAGAAAGCAGATAGACATTTGTCAGTTTGCAATTGCGCTCCACACTTGGATGTCCAGTACCGTCCAAAGAAGACCGTTTTGTTAGAAGCCAAACACACTCTTCAGATCGGCCTGGCAGTTTGCACTTCAGTTTTCTTTCAGGCACAGTTCTATCGCCAGCTCTCCCGTGCAAGTCAATGGAAGGTTAGGATAGAAAGTGCAGTTCCTTCTTAGAAAAAGCAGCTAGAGCTCTGTCAGTTTTCTAGAGTACACCATTCTTTGCTGTCCATGCAGGATCATTCACATCACAACCTGGCCGCCTGTATCGCTGATTTCTGCAGCACGAGTCTATGAGGCGTATATGCTGAGTAGCACCTTGGCCTAGAAAATGCATTGAGATCCTGATGAAACACAGGTCCTGGAAAGTCCTCTACTTTGTCTGAAGAAGGACTTCATGTGAGAAACCACGCACAGTCTTCACTATGGTCCGGCAGTGTGCACGTTAGTGTTCCTTCAAGAACAATTCTAGCCCCAGCTTTGCCATGCAAGTCCAAGGAAAGTTAGGATATAAAGGTCCGTTCCTTCTCCAAGAAAGGAGCTAGAGCTTTGTCAGTTTGCAAGTGCACTCCAATCTTGGACTTGTATCAAATACCGTTAACATCCCAATCTGGCTCTCAGCATTGCTGAATTCTGTAGCAGAACTCTTTGGGGCCTGTACAATGAAAGGCTCTTTGGCCTGAAAATTGCCCTAAGATTCTGCTGAAAGACAGGTCCCGGAAAGCCCTCAACTTTGTCCTAAGAACGTGTTGTTAGAAGCCAAACTCTTCAGAATTGTTCAGCATTCTGCACTTCACTTTTCATTCGAACCTTCTTCTAGTGCCAGCTCTCCCATGCACATCAATGGAAGGTAAGGATACACTCTGCAGTTCCTTCTCGAGAAAGCAGCTAGAGCTCTGTCATTTTGACAGTGGACTCCATGCTTGGACTTACAACCTATACCATTCAAATCACAATCAGGCTCTCTGCAATTCTGATTTCTGTAGCATATCTACATGAGGCCTATAAGGTGACTAGCACTATGGCCTAGAAAGTGCAATGAGGTTCTGCTGAAAGACAGGTTCTGGCATATCCTCAACTTTGTCCTACTAAAAACTTGGTGTTAGAATCCAAAAACACACTCTTCAGAGTGGTCCTGCAGTTTGCACATCAGTTTTCATTCAAGCATTCTTCTGGTGCCAGCTCTCCCATCAACTCAAAGGCAGCTTATATAAAGTGCAGTACATTCTCAGACAAAGCAGCTACATCTCTGTCCGTTTGGCTGTGCACTCCACTGTGGGACTTATATCCAATACCATTCACATCCCAATCTGTCTCTCTGCATTGCTGGTTTCTGTAGCACATCTCTATGAGGCCAGTACAGTGACTAGAACTTTGGTTTAGAAGTTGCATTGAGGTTCTGCTGAAAGTGAGGTGCTGGAAATTCCTCCACTTTGCCCTAAGAACTTATTGTAAGCCAAAATCACTCTTCAGAATGATCCCACAGTTTGTACTTCAGTTTTCATTGAAGCATTTTTCTAGCAACTGCTGTCCCATGCAAGTCCATGGAAGGTCATGACATAAAGTGTATTTCCTCTTCAGAGAAAGCAGCCTGAGCACGGAGGGTTTACCAGTGCACTCCACTCTAGGACTTCCATCCAACACCATTCAAAACACATTCTAGCTGTCTGTATTCCTGAATTCTGTAGCATAACGTTATGTGGAATGTACCTCAAATAGCACTTTGGCCCAAAAATTGCATTGAGGTTCTGCTGAAAGACAGGTGCTTGACAGTCCTCAACTTTGCCCTAAGATGAACTTGATGTTTAAATCAAAAACACTCTTCAGTATGATCCTTCAGTTTATACTTCAGCTTTCATTGAAACATTCTTCTAGCCCCAGCTGTCCCGTGTCAGTCAATGGAAGTTTATAATATAAAGTGCAGCTCCTTCTCAGAGAAAGCAGCTAAACGTCTGCTATTTGGGCAGTGCACTACACTCTTTGACTTACTTCCAATACAATTCACATCACAATCTGTCTCTCTGCATTGCTGATTTCTGTAGCACACAGCTATGAGGCCTGTACCATGAAAAGCAGTTTGGCCTAGAAAACGCTTTGAGGTTCTCCTGAAAGGTCCTGGAAAGTCCTCAGCTTTATCCTAAGCAGAAAGTGATGTAGAAGCCAAACACACTATTCAGAATATTCCGGCAGTTTGCACTTCAGTTTTCATTCAAGCATAATTCCTGCTCTAGCTCTCCCTTGCATGTCAAAGGAAGGTGAGGAATTAAAGTTCAGTTTCTTAGGGAAAGCAGCTAGAGCTCTGTGAGTGTGGCAGTACACTACACCCTAGGACTTATATCCAATACCATTTACATCACAATCTGGTACTCTGCATTGCTGATATCTGCTGCACATCATTATTAGGCTTGTTCCATGACTATCACTTTGGCATAGAACATGCCTTGAGGTTCTACCGAAAGACAGGTCCTGCAAAGTTCTCACCTATTTTTTTAAGCAGAGCTTGATGTTAGAATTGAAACACTCTTCAGAATGGTCCTGCAGTTTGCATTTCAGTGTTCCTTCAAGCACACTTCGAATGCTAGCTTTCCCAAGCAAGTCAAAGGAAGGTTAGAATGTAAAGTGCAGTTCTTTCTCAGAGAAAGCAGATAGACATTTGTCAGTTTGCAATTGCGCTCCACACTTGGATGTCCAGTACCGTCCAAAGAAGACCGTTTTGTTAGAAGCCAAACACACTCTTCAGATCGGCCTGGCAGTTTGCACTTCAGTTTTCTTTCAGGCACAGTTCTATCGCCAGCTCTCCCGTGCAAGTCAATGGAAGGTTAGGATAGAAAGTGCAGTTCCTTCTTAGAAAAAGCAGCTAGAGCTCTGTCAGTTTTCTAGAGTACACCATTCTTTGCTGTCCATGCAGGATCATTCACATCACAACCTGGCCGCCTGTATCGCTGATTTCTGCAGCACGAGTCTATGAGGCGTATATGCTGAGTAGCACCTTGGCCTAGAAAATGCATTGAGATCCTGATGAAACACAGGTCCTGGAAAGTCCTCTACTTTGTCTGAAGAAGGACTTCATGTGAGAAACCACGCACAGTCTTCACTATGGTCCGGCAGTGTGCACGTTAGTGTTCCTTCAAGAACAATTCTAGCCCCAGCTTTGCCATGCAAGTCCAAGGAAAGTTAGGATATAAAGGTCCGTTCCTTCTCCAAGAAAGGAGCTAGAGCTTTGTCAGTTTGCAAGTGCACTCCAATCTTGGACTTGTATCAAATACCGTTAACATCCCAATCTGGCTCTCAGCATTGCTGAATTCTGTAGCAGAACTCTTTGGGGCCTGTACAATGAAAGGCTCTTTGGCCTGAAAATTGCCCTAAGATTCTGCTGAAAGACAGGTCCCGGAAAGCCCTCAACTTTGTCCTAAGAACGTGTTGTTAGAAGCCAAACTCTTCAGAATTGTTCAGCATTCTGCACTTCACTTTTCATTCGAACCTTCTTCTAGTGCCAGCTCTCCCATGCACATCAATGGAAGGTAAGGATACACTCTGCAGTTCCTTCTCGAGAAAGCAGCTAGAGCTCTGTCATTTTGACAGTGGACTCCATGCTTGGACTTACAACCTATACAATTCAAATCACAATCAGGCTCTCTGCAATTCTGATTTCTGTAGCATATCTACATGAGGCCTATAAGGTGAATAGCACTATGGCCTAGAAAGTGCAATGAGGTTCTGCTGAAAGACAGGTTCTGGAATATCCTCAACTTTGTCCTACTAAAAACTTGGTGTTAGAATCCAAAAACACACTCTTCAGAGTGGTCCTGCAGTTTGCACATCAGTTTTCATTCAAGCATTCTTCTGGTGCCAGCTCTCCCATCAACTCAAAGGCAGCTTATATAAAGTGCAGTACATTCTCAGACAAAGCAGCTACATCTCTGTCCGTTTGGCTGTGCACTCCACTGTGGGACTTATATCCAATACCATTCACATCCCAATCTGTCTCTCTGCATTGCTGGTTTCTGTAGCACATCTCTATGAGGCCAGTACAGTGACTAGAACTTTGGTTTAGAAGTTGCATTGAGGTTCTGCTGAAAGTGAGGTGCTGGAAATTCCTCCACTTTGCCCTAAGAACTTATTGTAAGCCAAAATCACTCTTCAGAATGATCCCACAGTTTGTACTTCAGTTTTCATTGAAGCATTTTTCTAGCAACTGCTGTCCCATGCAAGTCCATGGAAGGTCATGACATAAAGTGTATTTCCTCTTCAGAGAAAGCAGCCTGAGCACGGAGGGTTTACCAGTGCACTCCACTCTAGGACTTCCATCCAACACCATTCAAAACACATTCTAGCTGTCTGTATTCCTGAATTCTGTAGCATAACGTTATGTGGAATGTACCTCAAATAGCACTTTGGCCCAAAAATTGCATTGAGGTTCTGCTGAAAGACAGGTGCTTGACAGTCCTCAACTTTGCCCTAAGATGAACTTGATGTTTAAATCAAAAACACTCTTCAGTATGATCCTTCAGTTTATACTTCAGCTTTCATTGAAACATTCTTCTAGCCCCAGCTGTCCCGTGTCAGTCAATGGAAGTTTATAATATAAAGTGCAGCTCCTTCTCAGAGAAAGCAGCTAAACGTCTGCTATTTGGGCAGTGCACTACACTCTTTGACTTACTTCCAATACAATTCACATCACAATCTGTCTCTCTGCATTGCTGATTTCTGTAGCACACAGCTATGAGGCCTGTACCATGAAAAGCAGTTTGGCCTAGAAAACGCTTTGAGGTTCTCCTGAAAGGTCCTGGAAAGTCCTCAGCTTTATCCTAAGCAGAAAGTGATGTAGAAGCCAAACACACTATTCAGAATATTCCGGCAGTTTGCACTTCAGTTTTCATTCAAGCATAATTCCTGCTCTAGCTCTCCCTTGCATGTCAAAGGAAGGTGAGGAATTAAAGTTCAGTTTCTTAGGGAAAGCAGCTAGAGCTCTGTGAGTGTGGCAGTACACTACACCCTAGGACTTATATCCAATACCATTTACATCACAATCTGGTACTCTGCATTGCTGATATCTGCTGCACATCATTATTAGGCTTGTTCCATGAATATCACTTTGGCATAGAACATGCCTTGAGGTTCTACCGAAAGACAGGTCCTGCAAAGTTCTCACCTATTTTTTTAAGCAGAGCTTGATGTTAGAATTGAAACACTCTTCAGAATGGTCCTGCAGTTTGCATTTCAGTGTTCCTTCAAGCACACTTCGAATGCTAGCTTTCCCAAGCAAGTCAAAGGAAGGTTAGAATGTAAAGTGCAGTTCTTTCTCAGAGAAAGCAGATAGACATTTGTCAGTTTGCAATTGCGCTCCACACTTGGATGTCCAGTACCGTCCAAAGAAGACCGTTTTGTTAGAAGCCAAACACACTCTTCAGATCGGCCTGGCAGTTTGCACTTCAGTTTTCTTTCAGGCACAGTTCTATCGCCAGCTCTCCCGTGCAAGTCAATGGAAGGTTAGGATAGAAAGTGCAGTTCCTTCTTAGAAAAAGCAGCTAGAGCTCTGTCAGTTTTCTAGAGTACACCATTCTTTGCTGTCCATGCAGGATCATTCACATCACAACCTGGCCGCCTGTATCGCTGATTTCTGCAGCACGAGTCTATGAGGCGTATATGCTGAGTAGCACCTTGGCCTAGAAAATGCATTGAGATCCTGATGAAACACAGGTCCTGGAAAGTCCTCTACTTTGTCTGAAGAAGGACTTCATGTGAGAAACCACGCACAGTCTTCACTATGGTCCGGCAGTGTGCACGTTAGTGTTCCTTCAAGAACAATTCTAGCCCCAGCTTTGCCATGCAAGTCCAAGGAAAGTTAGGATATAAAGGTCCGTTCCTTCTCCAAGAAAGGAGCTAGAGCTTTGTCAGTTTGCAAGTGCACTCCAATCTTGGACTTGTATCAAATACCGTTAACATCCCAATCTGGCTCTCAGCATTGCTGAATTCTGTAGCAGAACTCTTTGGGGCCTGTACAATGAAAGGCTCTTTGGCCTGAAAATTGCCCTAAGATTCTGCTGAAAGACAGGTCCCGGAAAGCCCTCAACTTTGTCCTAAGAACGTGTTGTTAGAAGCCAAACTCTTCAGAATTGTTCAGCATTCTGCACTTCACTTTTCATTCGAACCTTCTTCTAGTGCCAGCTCTCCCATGCACATCAATGGAAGGTAAGGATACACTCTGCAGTTCCTTCTCGAGAAAGCAGCTAGAGCTCTGTCATTTTGACAGTGGACTCCATGCTTGGACTTACAACCTATACAATTCAAATCACAATCAGGCTCTCTGCAATTCTGATTTCTGTAGCATATCTACATGAGGCCTATAAGGTGAATAGCACTATGGCCTAGAAAGTGCAATGAGGTTCTGCTGAAAGACAGGTTCTGGAATATCCTCAACTTTGTCCTACTAAAAACTTGGTGTTAGAATCCAAAAACACACTCTTCAGAGTGGTCCTGCAGTTTGCACATCAGTTTTCATTCAAGCATTCTTCTGGTGCCAGCTCTCCCATCAACTCAAAGGCAGCTTATATAAAGTGCAGTACATTCTCAGACAAAGCAGCTACATCTCTGTCCGTTTGGCTGTGCACTCCACTGTGGGACTTATATCCAATACCATTCACATCCCAATCTGTCTCTCTGCATTGCTGGTTTCTGTAGCACATCTCTATGAGGCCAGTACAGTGACTAGAACTTTGGTTTAGAAGTTGCATTGAGGTTCTGCTGAAAGTGAGGTGCTGGAAATTCCTCCACTTTGCCCTAAGAACTTATTGTAAGCCAAAATCACTCTTCAGAATGATCCCACAGTTTGTACTTCAGTTTTCATTGAAGCATTTTTCTAGCAACTGCTGTCCCATGCAAGTCCATGGAAGGTCATGACATAAAGTGTATTTCCTCTTCAGAGAAAGCAGCCTGAGCACGGAGGGTTTACCAGTGCACTCCACTCTAGGACTTCCATCCAACACCATTCAAAACACATTCTAGCTGTCTGTATTCCTGAATTCTGTAGCATAACGTTATGTGGAATGTACCTCAAATAGCACTTTGGCCCAAAAATTGCATTGAGGTTCTGCTGAAAGACAGGTGCTTGACAGTCCTCAACTTTGCCCTAAGATGAACTTGATGTTTAAATCAAAAACACTCTTCAGTATGATCCTTCAGTTTATACTTCAGCTTTCATTGAAACATTCTTCTAGCCCCAGCTGTCCCGTGTCAGTCAATGGAAGTTTATAATATAAAGTGCAGCTCCTTCTCAGAGAAAGCAGCTAAACGTCTGCTATTTGGGCAGTGCACTACACTCTTTGACTTACTTCCAATACAATTCACATCACAATCTGTCTCTCTGCATTGCTGATTTCTGTAGCACACAGCTATGAGGCCTGTACCATGAAAAGCAGTTTGGCCTAGAAAACGCTTTGAGGTTCTCCTGAAAGGTCCTGGAAAGTCCTCAGCTTTATCCTAAGCAGAAAGTGATGTAGAAGCCAAACACACTATTCAGAATATTCCGGCAGTTTGCACTTCAGTTTTCATTCAAGCATAATTCCTGCTCTAGCTCTCCCTTGCATGTCAAAGGAAGGTGAGGAATTAAAGTTCAGTTTCTTAGGGAAAGCAGCTAGAGCTCTGTGAGTGTGGCAGTACACTACACCCTAGGACTTATATCCAATACCATTTACATCACAATCTGGTACTCTGCATTGCTGATATCTGCTGCACATCATTATTAGGCTTGTTCCATGACTATCACTTTGGCATAGAACATGCCTTGAGGTTCTACCGAAAGACAGGTCCTGCAAAGTTCTCACCTATTTTTTTAAGCAGAGCTTGATGTTAGAATTGAAACACTCTTCAGAATGGTCCTGCAGTTTGCATTTCAGTGTTCCTTCAAGCACACTTCGAATGCTAGCTTTCCCAAGCAAGTCAAAGGAAGGTTAGAATGTAAAGTGCAGTTCTTTCTCAGAGAAAGCAGATAGACATTTGTCAGTTTGCAATTGCGCTCCACACTTGGATGTCCAGTACCGTCCAAAGAAGACCGTTTTGTTAGAAGCCAAACACACTCTTCAGATCGGCCTGGCAGTTTGCACTTCAGTTTTCTTTCAGGCACAGTTCTATCGCCAGCTCTCCCGTGCAAGTCAATGGAAGGTTAGGATAGAAAGTGCAGTTCCTTCTTAGAAAAAGCAGCTAGAGCTCTGTCAGTTTTCTAGAGTACACCATTCTTTGCTGTCCATGCAGGATCATTCACATCACAACCTGGCCGCCTGTATCGCTGATTTCTGCAGCACGAGTCTATGAGGCGTATATGCTGAGTAGCACCTTGGCCTAGAAAATGCATTGAGATCCTGATGAAACACAGGTCCTGGAAAGTCCTCTACTTTGTCTGAAGAAGGACTTCATGTGAGAAACCACGCACAGTCTTCACTATGGTCCGGCAGTGTGCACGTTAGTGTTCCTTCAAGAACAATTCTAGCCCCAGCTTTGCCATGCAAGTCCAAGGAAAGTTAGGATATAAAGGTCCGTTCCTTCTCCAAGAAAGGAGCTAGAGCTTTGTCAGTTTGCAAGTGCACTCCAATCTTGGACTTGTATCAAATACCGTTAACATCCCAATCTGGCTCTCAGCATTGCTGAATTCTGTAGCAGAACTCTTTGGGGCCTGTACAATGAAAGGCTCTTTGGCCTGAAAATTGCCCTAAGATTCTGCTGAAAGACAGGTCCCGGAAAGCCCTCAACTTTGTCCTAAGAACGTGTTGTTAGAAGCCAAACTCTTCAGAATTGTTCAGCATTCTGCACTTCACTTTTCATTCGAACCTTCTTCTAGTGCCAGCTAGCCCATGCACATCAATGGAAGGTAAGGATACACTCTGCAGTTCCTTCTCGAGAAAGCAGCTAGAGCTCTGTCATTTTGACAGTGGACTCCATGCTTGGACTTACAACCTATACAATTCAAATCACAATCAGGCTCTCTGCAATTCTGATTTCTGTAGCATATCTACATGAGGCCTATAAGGTGAATAGCACTATGGCCTAGAAAGTGCAATGAGGTTCTGCTGAAAGACAGGTTCTGGAATATCCTCAACTTTGTCCTACTAAAAACTTGGTGTTAGAATCCAAAAACACACTCTTCAGAGTGGTCCTGCAGTTTGCACATCAGTTTTCATTCAAGCATTCTTCTGGTGCCAGCTCTCCCATCAACTCAAAGGCAGCTTATATAAAGTGCAGTACATTCTCAGACAAAGCAGCTACATCTCTGTCCGTTTGGCTGTGCACTCCACTGTGGGACTTATATCCAATACCATTCACATCCCAATCTGTCTCTCTGCATTGCTGGTTTCTGTAGCACATCTCTATGAGGCCAGTACAGTGACTAGAACTTTGGTTTAGAAGTTGCATTGAGGTTCTGCTGAAAGTGAGGTGCTGGAAATTCCTCCACTTTGCCCTAAGAACTTATTGTAAGCCAAAATCACTCTTCAGAATGATCCCACAGTTTGTACTTCAGTTTTCATTGAAGCATTTTTCTAGCAACTGCTGTCCCATGCAAGTCCATGGAAGGTCATGACATAAAGTGTATTTCCTCTTCAGAGAAAGCAGCCTGAGCACGGAGGGTTTACCAGTGCACTCCACTCTAGGACTTCCATCCAACACCATTCAAAACACATTCTAGCTGTCTGTATTCCTGAATTCTGTAGCATAACGTTATGTGGAATGTACCTCAAATAGCACTTTGGCCCAAAAATTGCATTGAGGTTCTGCTGAAAGACAGGTGCTTGACAGTCCTCAACTTTGCCCTAAGATGAACTTGATGTTTAAATCAAAAACACTCTTCAGTATGATCCTTCAGTTTATACTTCAGCTTTCATTGAAACATTCTTCTAGCCCCAGCTGTCCCGTGTCAGTCAATGGAAGTTTATAATATAAAGTGCAGCTCCTTCTCAGAGAAAGCAGCTAAACGTCTGCTATTTGGGCAGTGCACTACACTCTTTGACTTACTTCCAATACAATTCACATCACAATCTGTCTCTCTGCATTGCTGATTTCTGTAGCACACAGCTATGAGGCCTGTACCATGAAAAGCAGTTTGGCCTAGAAAACGCTTTGAGGTTCTCCTGAAAGGTCCTGGAAAGTCCTCAGCTTTATCCTAAGCAGAAAGTGATGTAGAAGCCAAACACACTATTCAGAATATTCCGGCAGTTTGCACTTCAGTTTTCATTCAAGCATAATTCCTGCTCTAGCTCTCCCTTGCATGTCAAAGGAAGGTGAGGAATTAAAGTTCAGTTTCTTAGGGAAAGCAGCTAGAGCTCTGTGAGTGTGGCAGTACACTACACCCTAGGACTTATATCCAATACCATTTACATCACAATCTGGTACTCTGCATTGCTGATATCTGCTGCACATCATTATTAGGCTTGTTCCATGACTATCACTTTGGCATAGAACATGCCTTGAGGTTCTACCGAAAGACAGGTCCTGCAAAGTTCTCACCTATTTTTTTAAGCAGAGCTTGATGTTAGACTTGAAACACTCTTCAGAATGGTCCTGCAGTTTGCATTTCAGTGTTCCTTCAAGCACACTTCGAATGCTAGCTTTCCCAAGCAAGTCAAAGGAAGGTTAGAATGTAAAGTGCAGTTCTTTCTCAGAGAAAGCAGATAGACATTTGTCAGTTTGCAATTGCGCTCCACACTTGGATGTCCAGTACCGTCCAAAGAAGACCGTTTTGTTAGAAGCCAAACACACTCTTCAGATCGGCCTGGCAGTTTGCACTTCAGTTTTCTTTCAGGCACAGTTCTATCGCCAGCTCTCCCGTGCAAGTCAATGGAAGGTTAGGATAGAAAGTGCAGTTCCTTCTTAGAAAAAGCAGCTAGAGCTCTGTCAGTTTTCTAGAGTACACCATTCTTTGCTGTCCATGCAGGATCATTCACATCACAACCTGGCCGCCTGTATCGCTGATTTCTGCAGCACGAGTCTATGAGGCGTATATGCTGAGTAGCACCTTGGCCTAGAAAATGCATTGAGATCCTGATGAAACACAGGTCCTGGAAAGTCCTCTACTTTGTCTGAAGAAGGACTTCATGTGAGAAACCACGCACAGTCTTCACTATGGTCCGGCAGTGTGCACGTTAGTGTTCCTTCAAGAACAATTCTAGCCCCAGCTTTGCCATGCAAGTCCAAGGAAAGTTAGGATATAAAGGTCCGTTCCTTCTCCAAGAAAGGAGCTAGAGCTTTGTCAGTTTGCAAGTGCACTCCAATCTTGGACTTGTATCAAATACCGTTAACATCCCAATCTGGCTCTCAGCATTGCTGAATTCTGTAGCAGAACTCTTTGGGGCCTGTACAATGAAAGGCTCTTTGGCCTGAAAATTGCCCTAAGATTCTGCTGAAAGACAGGTCCCGGAAAGCCCTCAACTTTGTCCTAAGAACGTGTTGTTAGAAGCCAAACTCTTCAGAATTGTTCAGCATTCTGCACTTCACTTTTCATTCGAACCTTCTTCTAGTGCCAGCTCTCCCATGCACATCAATGGAAGGTAAGGATACACTCTGCAGTTCCTTCTCGAGAAAGCAGCTAGAGCTCTGTCATTTTGACAGTGGACTCCATGCTTGGACTTACAACCTATACCATTCAAATCACAATCAGGCTCTCTGCAATTCTGATTTCTGTAGCATATCTACATGAGGCCTATAAGGTGACTAGCACTATGGCCTAGAAAGTGCAATGAGGTTCTGCTGAAAGACAGGTTCTGGCATATCCTCAACTTTGTCCTACTAAAAACTTGGTGTTAGAATCCAAAAACACACTCTTCAGAGTGGTCCTGCAGTTTGCACATCAGTTTTCATTCAAGCATTCTTCTGGTGCCAGCTCTCCCATCAACTCAAAGGCAGCTTATATAAAGTGCAGTACATTCTCAGACAAAGCAGCTACATCTCTGTCCGTTTGGCTGTGCACTCCACTGTGGGACTTATATCCAATACCATTCACATCCCAATCTGTCTCTCTGCATTGCTGGTTTCTGTAGCACATCTCTATGAGGCCAGTACAGTGACTAGAACTTTGGTTTAGAAGTTGCATTGAGGTTCTGCTGAAAGTGAGGTGCTGGAAATTCCTCCACTTTGCCCTAAGAACTTATTGTAAGCCAAAATCACTCTTCAGAATGATCCCACAGTTTGTACTTCAGTTTTCATTGAAGCATTTTTCTAGCAACTGCTGTCCCATGCAAGTCCATGGAAGGTCATGACATAAAGTGTATTTCCTCTTCAGAGAAAGCAGCCTGAGCACGGAGGGTTTACCAGTGCACTCCACTCTAGGACTTCCATCCAACACCATTCAAAACACATTCTAGCTGTCTGTATTCCTGAATTCTGTAGCATAACGTTATGTGGAATGTACCTCAAATAGCACTTTGGCCCAAAAATTGCATTGAGGTTCTGCTGAAAGACAGGTGCTTGACAGTCCTCAACTTTGCCCTAAGATGAACTTGATGTTTAAATCAAAAACACTCTTCAGTATGATCCTTCAGGTTATACTTCAGCTTTCATTGAAACATTCTTCTAGCCCCAGCTGTCCCGTGTCAGTCAATGGAAGTTTATAATATAAAGTGCAGCTCCTTCTCAGAGAAAGCAGCTAAACGTCTGCTATTTGGGCAGTGCACTACACTCTTTGACTTACTTCCAATACAATTCACATCACAATCTGTCTCTCTGCATTGCTGATTTCTGTAGCACACAGCTATGAGGCCTGTACCATGAAAAGCAGTTTGGCCTAGAAAACGCTTTGAGGTTCTCCTGAAAGGTCCTGGAAAGTCCTCAGCTTTAGCCTAAGCAGAAAGTGATGTAGAAGCCAAACACACTATTCAGAATATTCCGGCAGTTTGCACTTCAGTTTTCATTCAAGCATAATTCCTGCTCTAGCTCTCCCTTGCATGTCAAAGGAAGGTGAGGAATTAAAGTTCAGTTTCTTAGGGAAAGCAGCTAGAGCTCTGTGAGTGTGGCAGTACACTACACCCTAGGACTTATATCCAATACCATTTACATCACAATCTGGTACTCTGCATTGCTGATATCTGCTGCACATCATTATTAGGCTTGTTCCATGAATATCACTTTGGCATAGAACATGCCTTGAGGTTCTACCGAAAGACAGGTCCTGCAAAGTTCTCACCTATTTTTTTAAGCAGAGCTTGATGTTAGACTTGAAACACTCTTCAGAATGGTCCTGCAGTTTGCATTTCAGTGTTCCTTCAAGCACACTTCGAATGCTAGCTTTCCCAAGCAAGTCAAAGGAAGGTTAGAATGTAAAGTGCAGTTCTTTCTCAGAGAAAGCAGATAGACATTTGTCAGTTTGCAATTGCGCTCCACACTTGGATGTCCAGTACCGTCCAAAGAAGACCGTTTTGTTAGAAGCCAAACACACTCTTCAGATCGGCCTGGCAGTTTGCACTTCAGTTTTCTTTCAGGCACAGTTCTATCGCCAGCTCTCCCGTGCAAGTCAATGGAAGGTTAGGATAGAAAGTGCAGTTCCTTCTTAGAAAAAGCAGCTAGAGCTCTGTCAGTTTTCTAGAGTACACCATTCTTTGCTGTCCATGCAGGATCATTCACATCACAACCTGGCCGCCTGTATCGCTGATTTCTGCAGCACGAGTCTATGAGGCGTATATGCTGAGTAGCACCTTGGCCTAGAAAATGCATTGAGATCCTGATGAAACACAGGTCCTGGAAAGTCCTCTACTTTGTCTGAAGAAGGACTTCATGTGAGAAACCACGCACAGTCTTCACTATGGTCCGGCAGTGTGCACGTTAGTGTTCCTTCAAGAACAATTCTAGCCCCAGCTTTGCCATGCAAGTCCAAGGAAAGTTAGGATATAAAGGTCCGTTCCTTCTCCAAGAAAGGAGCTAGAGCTTTGTCAGTTTGCAAGTGCACTCCAATCTTGGACTTGTATCAAATACCGTTAACATCCCAATCTGGCTCTCAGCATTGCTGAATTCTGTAGCAGAACTCTTTGGGGCCTGTACAATGAAAGGCTCTTTGGCCTGAAAATTGCCCTAAGATTCTGCTGAAAGACAGGTCCCGGAAAGCCCTCAACTTTGTCCTAAGAACGTGTTGTTAGAAGCCAAACTCTTCAGAATTGTTCAGCATTCTGCACTTCACTTTTCATTCGAACCTTCTTCTAGTGCCAGCTCTCCCATGCACATCAATGGAAGGTAAGGATACACTCTGCAGTTCCTTCTCGAGAAAGCAGCTAGAGCTCTGTCATTTTGACAGTGGACTCCATGCTTGGACTTACAACCTATACCATTCAAATCACAATCAGGCTCTCTGCAATTCTGATTTCTGTAGCATATCTACATGAGGCCTATAAGGTGACTAGCACTATGGCCTAGAAAGTGCAATGAGGTTCTGCTGAAAGACAGGTTCTGGCATATCCTCAACTTTGTCCTACTAAAAACTTGGTGTTAGAATCCAAAAACACACTCTTCAGAGTGGTCCTGCAGTTTGCACATCAGTTTTCATTCAAGCATTCTTCTGGTGCCAGCTCTCCCATCAACTCAAAGGCAGCTTATATAAAGTGCAGTACATTCTCAGACAAAGCAGCTACATCTCTGTCCGTTTGGCTGTGCACTCCACTGTGGGACTTATATCCAATACCATTCACATCCCAATCTGTCTCTCTGCATTGCTGGTTTCTGTAGCACATCTCTATGAGGCCAGTACAGTGACTAGAACTTTGGTTTAGAAGTTGCATTGAGGTTCTGCTGAAAGTGAGGTGCTGGAAATTCCTCCACTTTGCCCTAAGAACTTATTGTAAGCCAAAATCACTCTTCAGAATGATCCCACAGTTTGTACTTCAGTTTTCATTGAAGCATTTTTCTAGCAACTGCTGTCCCATGCAAGTCCATGGAAGGTCATGACATAAAGTGTATTTCCTCTTCAGAGAAAGCAGCCTGAGCACGGAGGGTTTACCAGTGCACTCCACTCTAGGACTTCCATCCAACACCATTCAAAACACATTCTAGCTGTCTGTATTCCTGAATTCTGTAGCATAACGTTATGTGGAATGTACCTCAAATAGCACTTTGGCCCAAAAATTGCATTGAGGTTCTGCTGAAAGACAGGTGCTTGACAGTCCTCAACTTTGCCCTAAGATGAACTTGATGTTTAAATCAAAAACACTCTTCAGTATGATCCTTCAGGTTATACTTCAGCTTTCATTGAAACATTCTTCTAGCCCCAGCTGTCCCGTGTCAGTCAATGGAAGTTTATAATATAAAGTGCAGCTCCTTCTCAGAGAAAGCAGCTAAACGTCTGCTATTTGGGCAGTGCACTACACTCTTTGACTTACTTCCAATACAATTCACATCACAATCTGTCTCTCTGCATTGCTGATTTCTGTAGCACACAGCTATGAGGCCTGTACCATGAAAAGCAGTTTGGCCTAGAAAACGCTTTGAGGTTCTCCTGAAAGGTCCTGGAAAGTCCTCAGCTTTAGCCTAAGCAGAAAGTGATGTAGAAGCCAAACACACTATTCAGAATATTCCGGCAGTTTGCACTTCAGTTTTCATTCAAGCATAATTCCTGCTCTAGCTCTCCCTTGCATGTCAAAGGAAGGTGAGGAATTAAAGTTCAGTTTCTTAGGGAAAGCAGCTAGAGCTCTGTGAGTGTGGCAGTACACTACACCCTAGGACTTATATCCAATACCATTTACATCACAATCTGGTACTCTGCATTGCTGATATCTGCTGCACATCATTATTAGGCTTGTTCCATGAATATCACTTTGGCATAGAACATGCCTTGAGGTTCTACCGAAAGACAGGTCCTGCAAAGTTCTCACCTATTTTTTTAAGCAGAGCTTGATGTTAGACTTGAAACACTCTTCAGAATGGTCCTGCAGTTTGCATTTCAGTGTTCCTTCAAGCACACTTCGAATGCTAGCTTTCCCAAGCAAGTCAAAGGAAGGTTAGAATGTAAAGTGCAGTTCTTTCTCAGAGAAAGCAGATAGACATTTGTCAGTTTGCAATTGCGCTCCACACTTGGATGTCCAGTACCGTCCAAAGAAGACCGTTTTGTTAGAAGCCAAACACACTCTTCAGATCGGCCTGGCAGTTTGCACTTCAGTTTTCTTTCAGGCACAGTTCTATCGCCAGCTCTCCCGTGCAAGTCAATGGAAGGTTAGGATAGAAAGTGCAGTTCCTTCTTAGAAAAAGCAGCTAGAGCTCTGTCAGTTTTCTAGAGTACACCATTCTTTGCTGTCCATGCAGGATCATTCACATCACAACCTGGCCGCCTGTATCGCTGATTTCTGCAGCACGAGTCTATGAGGCGTATATGCTGAGTAGCACCTTGGCCTAGAAAATGCATTGAGATCCTGATGAAACACAGGTCCTGGAAAGTCCTCTACTTTGTCTGAAGAAGGACTTCATGTGAGAAACCACGCACAGTCTTCACTATGGTCCGGCAGTGTGCACGTTAGTGTTCCTTCAAGAACAATTCTAGCCCCAGCTTTGCCATGCAAGTCCAAGGAAAGTTAGGATATAAAGGTCCGTTCCTTCTCCAAGAAAGGAGCTAGAGCTTTGTCAGTTTGCAAGTGCACTCCAATCTTGGACTTGTATCAAATACCGTTAACATCCCAATCTGGCTCTCAGCATTGCTGAATTCTGTAGCAGAACTCTTTGGGGCCTGTACAATGAAAGGCTCTTTGGCCTGAAAATTGCCCTAAGATTCTGCTGAAAGACAGGTCCCGGAAAGCCCTCAACTTTGTCCTAAGAACGTGTTGTTAGAAGCCAAACTCTTCAGAATTGTTCAGCATTCTGCACTTCACTTTTCATTCGAACCTTCTTCTAGTGCCAGCTCTCCCATGCACATCAATGGAAGGTAAGGATACACTCTGCAGTTCCTTCTCGAGAAAGCAGCTAGAGCTCTGTCATTTTGACAGTGGACTCCATGCTTGGACTTACAACCTATACCATTCAAATCACAATCAGGCTCTCTGCAATTCTGATTTCTGTAGCATATCTACATGAGGCCTATAAGGTGACTAGCACTATGGCCTAGAAAGTGCAATGAGGTTCTGCTGAAAGACAGGTTCTGGCATATCCTCAACTTTGTCCTACTAAAAACTTGGTGTTAGAATCCAAAAACACACTCTTCAGAGTGGTCCTGCAGTTTGCACATCAGTTTTCATTCAAGCATTCTTCTGGTGCCAGCTCTCCCATCAACTCAAAGGCAGCTTATATAAAGTGCAGTACATTCTCAGACAAAGCAGCTACATCTCTGTCCGTTTGGCTGTGCACTCCACTGTGGGACTTATATCCAATACCATTCACATCCCAATCTGTCTCTCTGCATTGCTGGTTTCTGTAGCACATCTCTATGAGGCCAGTACAGTGACTAGAACTTTGGTTTAGAAGTTGCATTGAGGTTCTGCTGAAAGTGAGGTGCTGGAAATTCCTCCACTTTGCCCTAAGAACTTATTGTAAGCCAAAATCACTCTTCAGAATGATCCCACAGTTTGTACTTCAGTTTTCATTGAAGCATTTTTCTAGCAACTGCTGTCCCATGCAAGTCCATGGAAGGTCATGACATAAAGTGTATTTCCTCTTCAGAGAAAGCAGCCTGAGCACGGAGGGTTTACCAGTGCACTCCACTCTAGGACTTCCATCCAACACCATTCAAAACACATTCTAGCTGTCTGTATTCCTGAATTCTGTAGCATAACGTTATGTGGAATGTACCTCAAATAGCACTTTGGCCCAAAAATTGCATTGAGGTTCTGCTGAAAGACAGGTGCTTGACAGTCCTCAACTTTGCCCTAAGATGAACTTGATGTTTAAATCAAAAACACTCTTCAGTATGATCCTTCAGGTTATACTTCAGCTTTCATTGAAACATTCTTCTAGCCCCAGCTGTCCCGTGTCAGTCAATGGAAGTTTATAATATAAAGTGCAGCTCCTTCTCAGAGAAAGCAGCTAAACGTCTGCTATTTGGGCAGTGCACTACACTCTTTGACTTACTTCCAATACAATTCACATCACAATCTGTCTCTCTGCATTGCTGATTTCTGTAGCACACAGCTATGAGGCCTGTACCATGAAAAGCAGTTTGGCCTAGAAAACGCTTTGAGGTTCTCCTGAAAGGTCCTGGAAAGTCCTCAGCTTTAGCCTAAGCAGAAAGTGATGTAGAAGCCAAACACACTATTCAGAATATTCCGGCAGTTTGCACTTCAGTTTTCATTCAAGCATAATTCCTGCTCTAGCTCTCCCTTGCATGTCAAAGGAAGGTGAGGAATTAAAGTTCAGTTTCTTAGGGAAAGCAGCTAGAGC
The DNA here is from genome assembly GCF_053883595.1 of Heterocephalus glaber. Taxonomy (NCBI): domain Eukaryota; kingdom Metazoa; phylum Chordata; class Mammalia; order Rodentia; family Bathyergidae; genus Heterocephalus; species Heterocephalus glaber. The sequence continues at coordinate 103,919 of NW_028258160.1, forward strand.
TCTGTGAGTGTGGCAGTACACTACACCCTAGGACTTATATCCAATACCATTTACATCACAATCTGGTACTCTGCATTGCTGATATCTGCTGCACATCATTATTAGGCTTGTTCCATGAATATCACTTTGGCATAGAACATGCCTTGAGGTTCTACCGAAAGACAGGTCCTGCAAAGTTCTCACCTATTTTTTTAAGCAGAGCTTGATGTTAGACTTGAAACACTCTTCAGAATGGTCCTGCAGTTTGCATTTCAGTGTTCCTTCAAGCACACTTCGAATGCTAGCTTTCCCAAGCAAGTCAAAGGAAGGTTAGAATGTAAAGTGCAGTTCTTTCTCAGAGAAAGCAGATAGACATTTGTCAGTTTGCAATTGCGCTCCACACTTGGATGTCCAGTACCGTCCAAAGAAGACCGTTTTGTTAGAAGCCAAACACACTCTTCAGATCGGCCTGGCAGTTTGCACTTCAGTTTTCTTTCAGGCACAGTTCTATCGCCAGCTCTCCCGTGCAAGTCAATGGAAGGTTAGGATAGAAAGTGCAGTTCCTTCTTAGAAAAAGCAGCTAGAGCTCTGTCAGTTTTCTAGAGTACACCATTCTTTGCTGTCCATGCAGGATCATTCACATCACAACCTGGCCGCCTGTATCGCTGATTTCTGCAGCACGAGTCTATGAGGCGTATATGCTGAGTAGCACCTTGGCCTAGAAAATGCATTGAGATCCTGATGAAACACAGGTCCTGGAAAGTCCTCTACTTTGTCTGAAGAAGGACTTCATGTGAGAAACCACGCACAGTCTTCACTATGGCCCGGCAGTGTGCACGTTAGTGTTCCTTCAAGAACAATTCTAGCCCCAGCTTTGCCATGCAAGTCCAAGGAAAGTTAGGATATAAAGGTCCGTTCCTTCTCCAAGAAAGGAGCTAGAGCTTTGTCAGTTTGCAAGTGCACTCCAATCTTGGACTTGTATCAAATACCGTTAACATCCCAATCTGGCTCTCAGCATTGCTGAATTCTGTAGCAGAACTCTTTGGGGCCTGTACAATGAAAGGCTCTTTGGCCTGAAAATTGCCCTAAGATTCTGCTGAAAGACAGGTCCCGGAAAGCCCTCAACTTTGTCCTAAGAACGTGTTGTTAGAAGCCAAACTCTTCAGAATTGTTCAGCATTCTGCACTTCACTTTTCATTCGAACCTTCTTCTAGTGCCAGCTCTCCCATGCACATCAATGGAAGGTAAGGATACACTCTGCAGTTCCTTCTCGAGAAAGCAGCTAGAGCTCTGTCATTTTGACAGTGGACTCCATGCTTGGACTTACAACCTATACCATTCAAATCACAATCAGGCTCTCTGCAATTCTGATTTCTGTAGCATATCTACATGAGGCCTATAAGGTGACTAGCACTATGGCCTAGAAAGTGCAATGAGGTTCTGCTGAAAGACAGGTTCTGGCATATCCTCAACTTTGTCCTACTAAAAACTTGGTGTTAGAATCCAAAAACACACTCTTCAGAGTGGTCCTGCAGTTTGCACATCAGTTTTCATTCAAGCATTCTTCTGGTGCCAGCTCTCCCATCAACTCAAAGGCAGCTTATATAAAGTGCAGTACATTCTCAGACAAAGCAGCTACATCTCTGTCCGTTTGGCTGTGCACTCCACTGTGGGACTTATATCCAATACCATTCACATCCCAATCTGTCTCTCTGCATTGCTGGTTTCTGTAGCACATCTCTATGAGGCCAGTACAGTGACTAGAACTTTGGTTTAGAAGTTGCATTGAGGTTCTGCTGAAAGTGAGGTGCTGGAAATTCCTCCACTTTGCCCTAAGAACTTATTGTAAGCCAAAATCACTCTTCAGAATGATCCCACAGTTTGTACTTCAGTTTTCATTGAAGCATTTTTCTAGCAACTGCTGTCCCATGCAAGTCCATGGAAGGTCATGACATAAAGTGTATTTCCTCTTCAGAGAAAGCAGCCTGAGCACGGAGGGTTTACCAGTGCACTCCACTCTAGGACTTCCATCCAACACCATTCAAAACACATTCTAGCTGTCTGTATTCCTGAATTCTGTAGCATAACGTTATGTGGAATGTACCTCAAATAGCACTTTGGCCCAAAAATTGCATTGAGGTTCTGCTGAAAGACAGGTGCTTGACAGTCCTCAACTTTGCCCTAAGATGAACTTGATGTTTAAATCAAAAACACTCTTCAGTATGATCCTTCAGGTTATACTTCAGCTTTCATTGAAACATTCTTCTAGCCCCAGCTGTCCCGTGTCAGTCAATGGAAGTTTATAATATAAAGTGCAGCTCCTTCTCAGAGAAAGCAGCTAAACGTCTGCTATTTGGGCAGTGCACTACACTCTTTGACTTACTTCCAATACAATTCACATCACAATCTGTCTCTCTGCATTGCTGATTTCTGTAGCACACAGCTATGAGGCCTGTACCATGAAAAGCAGTTTGGCCTAGAAAACGCTTTGAGGTTCTCCTGAAAGGTCCTGGAAAGTCCTCAGCTTTAGCCTAAGCAGAAAGTGATGTAGAAGCCAAACACACTATTCAGAATATTCCGGCAGTTTGCACTTCAGTTTTCATTCAAGCATAATTCCTGCTCTAGCTCTCCCTTGCATGTCAAAGGAAGGTGAGGAATTAAAGTTCAGTTTCTTAGGGAAAGCAGCTAGAGCTCTGTGAGTGTGGCAGTACACTACACCCTAGGACTTATATCCAATACCATTTACATCACAATCTGGTACTCTGCATTGCTGATATCTGCTGCACATCATTATTAGGCTTGTTCCATGAATATCACTTTGGCATAGAACATGCCTTGAGGTTCTACCGAAAGACAGGTCCTGCAAAGTTCTCACCTATTTTTTTAAGCAGAGCTTGATGTTAGACTTGAAACACTCTTCAGAATGGTCCTGCAGTTTGCATTTCAGTGTTCCTTCAAGCACACTTCGAATGCTAGCTTTCCCAAGCAAGTCAAAGGAAGGTTAGAATGTAAAGTGCAGTTCTTTCTCAGAGAAAGCAGATAGACATTTGTCAGTTTGCAATTGCGCTCCACACTTGGATGTCCAGTACCGTCCAAAGAAGACCGTTTTGTTAGAAGCCAAACACACTCTTCAGATCGGCCTGGCAGTTTGCACTTCAGTTTTCTTTCAGGCACAGTTCTATCGCCAGCTCTCCCGTGCAAGTCAATGGAAGGTTAGGATAGAAAGTGCAGTTCCTTCTTAGAAAAAGCAGCTAGAGCTCTGTCAGTTTTCTAGAGTACACCATTCTTTGCTGTCCATGCAGGATCATTCACATCACAACCTGGCCGCCTGTATCGCTGATTTCTGCAGCACGAGTCTATGAGGCGTATATGCTGAGTAGCACCTTGGCCTAGAAAATGCATTGAGATCCTGATGAAACACAGGTCCTGGAAAGTCCTCTACTTTGTCTGAAGAAGGACTTCATGTGAGAAACCACGCACAGTCTTCACTATGGCCCGGCAGTGTGCACGTTAGTGTTCCTTCAAGAACAATTCTAGCCCCAGCTTTGCCATGCAAGTCCAAGGAAAGTTAGGATATAAAGGTCCGTTCCTTCTCCAAGAAAGGAGCTAGAGCTTTGTCAGTTTGCAAGTGCACTCCAATCTTGGACTTGTATCAAATACCGTTAACATCCCAATCTGGCTCTCAGCATTGCTGAATTCTGTAGCAGAACTCTTTGGGGCCTGTACAATGAAAGGCTCTTTGGCCTGAAAATTGCCCTAAGATTCTGCTGAAAGACAGGTCCCGGAAAGCCCTCAACTTTGTCCTAAGAACGTGTTGTTAGAAGCCAAACTCTTCAGAATTGTTCAGCATTCTGCACTTCACTTTTCATTCGAACCTTCTTCTAGTGCCAGCTCTCCCATGCACATCAATGGAAGGTAAGGATACACTCTGCAGTTCCTTCTCGAGAAAGCAGCTAGAGCTCTGTCATTTTGACAGTGGACTCCATGCTTGGACTTACAACCTATACCATTCAAATCACAATCAGGCTCTCTGCAATTCTGATTTCTGTAGCATATCTACATGAGGCCTATAAGGTGACTAGCACTATGGCCTAGAAAGTGCAATGAGGTTCTGCTGAAAGACAGGTTCTGGCATATCCTCAACTTTGTCCTACTAAAAACTTGGTGTTAGAATCCAAAAACACACTCTTCAGAGTGGTCCTGCAGTTTGCACATCAGTTTTCATTCAAGCATTCTTCTGGTGCCAGCTCTCCCATCAACTCAAAGGCAGCTTATATAAAGTGCAGTACATTCTCAGACAAAGCAGCTACATCTCTGTCCGTTTGGCTGTGCACTCCACTGTGGGACTTATATCCAATACCATTCACATCCCAATCTGTCTCTCTGCATTGCTGGTTTCTGTAGCACATCTCTATGAGGCCAGTACAGTGACTAGAACTTTGGTTTAGAAGTTGCATTGAGGTTCTGCTGAAAGTGAGGTGCTGGAAATTCCTCCACTTTGCCCTAAGAACTTATTGTAAGCCAAAATCACTCTTCAGAATGATCCCACAGTTTGTACTTCAGTTTTCATTGAAGCATTTTTCTAGCAACTGCTGTCCCATGCAAGTCCATGGAAGGTCATGACATAAAGTGTATTTCCTCTTCAGAGAAAGCAGCCTGAGCACGGAGGGTTTACCAGTGCACTCCACTCTAGGACTTCCATCCAACACCATTCAAAACACATTCTAGCTGTCTGTATTCCTGAATTCTGTAGCATAACGTTATGTGGAATGTACCTCAAATAGCACTTTGGCCCAAAAATTGCATTGAGGTTCTGCTGAAAGACAGGTGCTTGACAGTCCTCAACTTTGCCCTAAGATGAACTTGATGTTTAAATCAAAAACACTCTTCAGTATGATCCTTCAGGTTATACTTCAGCTTTCATTGAAACATTCTTCTAGCCCCAGCTGTCCCGTGTCAGTCAATGGAAGTTTATAATATAAAGTGCAGCTCCTTCTCAGAGAAAGCAGCTAAACGTCTGCTATTTGGGCAGTGCACTACACTCTTTGACTTACTTCCAATACAATTCACATCACAATCTGTCTCTCTGCATTGCTGATTTCTGTAGCACACAGCTATGAGGCCTGTACCATGAAAAGCAGTTTGGCCTAGAAAACGCTTTGAGGTTCTCCTGAAAGGTCCTGGAAAGTCCTCAGCTTTAGCCTAAGCAGAAAGTGATGTAGAAGCCAAACACACTATTCAGAATATTCCGGCAGTTTGCACTTCAGTTTTCATTCAAGCATAATTCCTGCTCTAGCTCTCCCTTGCATGTCAAAGGAAGGTGAGGAATTAAAGTTCAGTTTCTTAGGGAAAGCAGCTAGAGCTCTGTGAGTGTGGCAGTACACTACACCCTAGGACTTATATCCAATACCATTTACATCACAATCTGGTACTCTGCATTGCTGATATCTGCTGCACATCATTATTAGGCTTGTTCCATGAATATCACTTTGGCATAGAACATGCCTTGAGGTTCTACCGAAAGACAGGTCCTGCAAAGTTCTCACCTATTTTTTTAAGCAGAGCTTGATGTTAGACTTGAAACACTCTTCAGAATGGTCCTGCAGTTTGCATTTCAGTGTTCCTTCAAGCACACTTCGAATGCTAGCTTTCCCAAGCAAGTCAAAGGAAGGTTAGAATGTAAAGTGCAGTTCTTTCTCAGAGAAAGCAGATAGACATTTGTCAGTTTGCAATTGCGCTCCACACTTGGATGTCCAGTACCGTCCAAAGAAGACCGTTTTGTTAGAAGCCAAACACACTCTTCAGATCGGCCTGGCAGTTTGCACTTCAGTTTTCTTTCAGGCACAGTTCTATCGCCAGCTCTCCCGTGCAAGTCAATGGAAGGTTAGGATAGAAAGTGCAGTTCCTTCTTAGAAAAAGCAGCTAGAGCTCTGTCAGTTTTCTAGAGTACACCATTCTTTGCTGTCCATGCAGGATCATTCACATCACAACCTGGCCGCCTGTATCGCTGATTTCTGCAGCACGAGTCTATGAGGCGTATATGCTGAGTAGCACCTTGGCCTAGAAAATGCATTGAGATCCTGATGAAACACAGGTCCTGGAAAGTCCTCTACTTTGTCTGAAGAAGGACTTCATGTGAGAAACCACGCACAGTCTTCACTATGGCCCGGCAGTGTGCACGTTAGTGTTCCTTCAAGAACAATTCTAGCCCCAGCTTTGCCATGCAAGTCCAAGGAAAGTTAGGATATAAAGGTCCGTTCCTTCTCCAAGAAAGGAGCTAGAGCTTTGTCAGTTTGCAAGTGCACTCCAATCTTGGACTTGTATCAAATACCGTTAACATCCCAATCTGGCTCTCAGCATTGCTGAATTCTGTAGCAGAACTCTTTGGGGCCTGTACAATGAAAGGCTCTTTGGCCTGAAAATTGCCCTAAGATTCTGCTGAAAGACAGGTCCCGGAAAGCCCTCAACTTTGTCCTAAGAACGTGTTGTTAGAAGCCAAACTCTTCAGAATTGTTCAGCATTCTGCACTTCACTTTTCATTCGAACCTTCTTCTAGTGCCAGCTCTCCCATGCACATCAATGGAAGGTAAGGATACACTCTGCAGTTCCTTCTCGAGAAAGCAGCTAGAGCTCTGTCATTTTGACAGTGGACTCCATGCTTGGACTTACAACCTATACCATTCAAATCACAATCAGGCTCTCTGCAATTCTGATTTCTGTAGCATATCTACATGAGGCCTATAAGGTGACTAGCACTATGGCCTAGAAAGTGCAATGAGGTTCTGCTGAAAGACAGGTTCTGGCATATCCTCAACTTTGTCCTACTAAAAACTTGGTGTTAGAATCCAAAAACACACTCTTCAGAGTGGTCCTGCAGTTTGCACATCAGTTTTCATTCAAGCATTCTTCTGGTGCCAGCTCTCCCATCAACTCAAAGGCAGCTTATATAAAGTGCAGTACATTCTCAGACAAAGCAGCTACATCTCTGTCCGTTTGGCTGTGCACTCCACTGTGGGACTTATATCCAATACCATTCACATCCCAATCTGTCTCTCTGCATTGCTGGTTTCTGTAGCACATCTCTATGAGGCCAGTACAGTGACTAGAACTTTGGTTTAGAAGTTGCATTGAGGTTCTGCTGAAAGTGAGGTGCTGGAAATTCCTCCACTTTGCCCTAAGAACTTATTGTAAGCCAAAATCACTCTTCAGAATGATCCCACAGTTTGTACTTCAGTTTTCATTGAAGCATTTTTCTAGCAACTGCTGTCCCATGCAAGTCCATGGAAGGTCATGACATAAAGTGTATTTCCTCTTCAGAGAAAGCAGCCTGAGCACGGAGGGTTTACCAGTGCACTCCACTCTAGGACTTCCATCCAACACCATTCAAAACACATTCTAGCTGTCTGTATTCCTGAATTCTGTAGCATAACGTTATGTGGAATGTACCTCAAATAGCACTTTGGCCCAAAAATTGCATTGAGGTTCTGCTGAAAGACAGGTGCTTGACAGTCCTCAACTTTGCCCTAAGATGAACTTGATGTTTAAATCAAAAACACTCTTCAGTATGATCCTTCAGGTTATACTTCAGCTTTCATTGAAACATTCTTCTAGCCCCAGCTGTCCCGTGTCAGTCAATGGAAGTTTATAATATAAAGTGCAGCTCCTTCTCAGAGAAAGCAGCTAAACGTCTGCTATTTGGGCAGTGCACTACACTCTTTGACTTACTTCCAATACAATTCACATCACAATCTGTCTCTCTGCATTGCTGATTTCTGTAGCACACAGCTATGAGGCCTGTACCATGAAAAGCAGTTTGGCCTAGAAAACGCTTTGAGGTTCTCCTGAAAGGTCCTGGAAAGTCCTCAGCTTTAGCCTAAGCAGAAAGTGATGTAGAAGCCAAACACACTATTCAGAATATTCCGGCAGTTTGCACTTCAGTTTTCATTCAAGCATAATTCCTGCTCTAGCTCTCCCTTGCATGTCAAAGGAAGGTGAGGAATTAAAGTTCAGTTTCTTAGGGAAAGCAGCTAGAGCTCTGTGAGTGTGGCAGTACACTACACCCTAGGACTTATATCCAATACCATTTACATCACAATCTGGTACTCTGCATTGCTGATATCTGCTGCACATCATTATTAGGCTTGTTCCATGAATATCACTTTGGCATAGAACATGCCTTGAGGTTCTACCGAAAGACAGGTCCTGCAAAGTTCTCACCTATTTTTTTAAGCAGAGCTTGATGTTAGACTTGAAACACTCTTCAGAATGGTCCTGCAGTTTGCATTTCAGTGTTCCTTCAAGCACACTTCGAATGCTAGCTTTCCCAAGCAAGTCAAAGGAAGGTTAGAATGTAAAGTGCAGTTCTTTCTCAGAGAAAGCAGATAGACATTTGTCAGTTTGCAATTGCGCTCCACACTTGGATGTCCAGTACCGTCCAAAGAAGACCGTTTTGTTAGAAGCCAAACACACTCTTCAGATCGGCCTGGCAGTTTGCACTTCAGTTTTCTTTCAGGCACAGTTCTATCGCCAGCTCTCCCGTGCAAGTCAATGGAAGGTTAGGATAGAAAGTGCAGTTCCTTCTTAGAAAAAGCAGCTAGAGCTCTGTCAGTTTTCTAGAGTACACCATTCTTTGCTGTCCATGCAGGATCATTCACATCACAACCTGGCCGCCTGTATCGCTGATTTCTGCAGCACGAGTCTATGAGGCGTATATGCTGAGTAGCACCTTGGCCTAGAAAATGCATTGAGATCCTGATGAAACACAGGTCCTGGAAAGTCCTCTACTTTGTCTGAAGAAGGACTTCATGTGAGAAACCACGCACAGTCTTCACTATGGCCCGGCAGTGTGCACGTTAGTGTTCCTTCAAGAACAATTCTAGCCCCAGCTTTGCCATGCAAGTCCAAGGAAAGTTAGGATATAAAGGTCCGTTCCTTCTCCAAGAAAGGAGCTAGAGCTTTGTCAGTTTGCAAGTGCACTCCAATCTTGGACTTGTATCAAATACCGTTAACATCCCAATCTGGCTCTCAGCATTGCTGAATTCTGTAGCAGAACTCTTTGGGGCCTGTACAATGAAAGGCTCTTTGGCCTGAAAATTGCCCTAAGATTCTGCTGAAAGACAGGTCCCGGAAAGCCCTCAACTTTGTCCTAAGAACGTGTTGTTAGAAGCCAAACTCTTCAGAATTGTTCAGCATTCTGCACTTCACTTTTCATTCGAACCTTCTTCTAGTGCCAGCTCTCCCATGCACATCAATGGAAGGTAAGGATACACTCTGCAGTTCCTTCTCGAGAAAGCAGCTAGAGCTCTGTCATTTTGACAGTGGACTCCATGCTTGGACTTACAACCTATACCATTCAAATCACAATCAGGCTCTCTGCAATTCTGATTTCTGTAGCATATCTACATGAGGCCTATAAGGTGACTAGCACTATGGCCTAGAAAGTGCAATGAGGTTCTGCTGAAAGACAGGTTCTGGCATATCCTCAACTTTGTCCTACTAAAAACTTGGTGTTAGAATCCAAAAACACACTCTTCAGAGTGGTCCTGCAGTTTGCACATCAGTTTTCATTCAAGCATTCTTCTGGTGCCAGCTCTCCCATCAACTCAAAGGCAGCTTATATAAAGTGCAGTACATTCTCAGACAAAGCAGCTACATCTCTGTCCGTTTGGCTGTGCACTCCACTGTGGGACTTATATCCAATACCATTCACATCCCAATCTGTCTCTCTGCATTGCTGGTTTCTGTAGCACATCTCTATGAGGCCAGTACAGTGACTAGAACTTTGGTTTAGAAGTTGCATTGAGGTTCTGCTGAAAGTGAGGTGCTGGAAATTCCTCCACTTTGCCCTAAGAACTTATTGTAAGCCAAAATCACTCTTCAGAATGATCCCACAGTTTGTACTTCAGTTTTCATTGAAGCATTTTTCTAGCAACTGCTGTCCCATGCAAGTCCATGGAAGGTCATGACATAAAGTGTATTTCCTCTTCAGAGAAAGCAGCCTGAGCACGGAGGGTTTACCAGTGCACTCCACTCTAGGACTTCCATCCAACACCATTCAAAACACATTCTAGCTGTCTGTATTCCTGAATTCTGTAGCATAACGTTATGTGGAATGTACCTCAAATAGCACTTTGGCCCAAAAATTGCATTGAGGTTCTGCTGAAAGACAGGTGCTTGACAGTCCTCAACTTTGCCCTAAGATGAACTTGATGTTTAAATCAAAAACACTCTTCAGTATGATCCTTCAGGTTATACTTCAGCTTTCATTGAAACATTCTTCTAGCCCCAGCTGTCCCGTGTCAGTCAATGGAAGTTTATAATATAAAGTGCAGCTCCTTCTCAGAGAAAGCAGCTAAACGTCTGCTATTTGGGCAGTGCACTACACTCTTTGACTTACTTCCAATACAATTCACATCACAATCTGTCTCTCTGCATTGCTGATTTCTGTAGCACACAGCTATGAGGCCTGTACCATGAAAAGCAGTTTGGCCTAGAAAACGCTTTGAGGTTCTCCTGAAAGGTCCTGGAAAGTCCTCAGCTTTAGCCTAAGCAGAAAGTGATGTAGAAGCCAAACACACTATTCAGAATATTCCGGCAGTTTGCACTTCAGTTTTCATTCAAGCATAATTCCTGCTCTAGCTCTCCCTTGCATGTCAAAGGAAGGTGAGGAATTAAAGTTCAGTTTCTTAGGGAAAGCAGCTAGAGCTCTGTGAGTGTGGCAGTACACTACACCCTAGGACTTATATCCAATACCATTTACATCACAATCTGGTACTCTGCATTGCTGATATCTGCTGCACATCATTATTAGGCTTGTTCCATGAATATCACTTTGGCATAGAACATGCCTTGAGGTTCTACCGAAAGACAGGTCCTGCAAAGTTCTCACCTATTTTTTTAAGCAGAGCTTGATGTTAGACTTGAAACACTCTTCAGAATGGTCCTGCAGTTTGCATTTCAGTGTTCCTTCAAGCACACTTCGAATGCTAGCTTTCCCAAGCAAGTCAAAGGAAGGTTAGAATGTAAAGTGCAGTTCTTTCTCAGAGAAAGCAGATAGACATTTGTCAGTTTGCAATTGCGCTCCACACTTGGATGTCCAGTACCGTCCAAAGAAGACCGTTTTGTTAGAAGCCAAACACACTCTTCAGATCGGCCTGGCAGTTTGCACTTCAGTTTTCTTTCAGGCACAGTTCTATCGCCAGCTCTCCCGTGCAAGTCAATGGAAGGTTAGGATAGAAAGTGCAGTTCCTTCTTAGAAAAAGCAGCTAGAGCTCTGTCAGTTTTCTAGAGTACACCATTCTTTGCTGTCCATGCAGGATCATTCACATCACAACCTGGCCGCCTGTATCGCTGATTTCTGCAGCACGAGTCTATGAGGCGTATATGCTGAGTAGCACCTTGGCCTAGAAAATGCATTGAGATCCTGATGAAACACAGGTCCTGGAAAGTCCTCTACTTTGTCTGAAGAAGGACTTCATGTGAGAAACCACGCACAGTCTTCACTATGGCCCGGCAGTGTGCACGTTAGTGTTCCTTCAAGAACAATTCTAGCCCCAGCTTTGCCATGCAAGTCCAAGGAAAGTTAGGATATAAAGGTCCGTTCCTTCTCCAAGAAAGGAGCTAGAGCTTTGTCAGTTTGCAAGTGCACTCCAATCTTGGACTTGTATCAAATACCGTTAACATCCCAATCTGGCTCTCAGCATTGCTGAATTCTGTAGCAGAACTCTTTGGGGCCTGTACAATGAAAGGCTCTTTGGCCTGAAAATTGCCCTAAGATTCTGCTGAAAGACAGGTCCCGGAAAGCCCTCAACTTTGTCCTAAGAACGTGTTGTTAGAAGCCAAACTCTTCAGAATTGTTCAGCATTCTGCACTTCACTTTTCATTCGAACCTTCTTCTAGTGCCAGCTCTCCCATGCACATCAATGGAAGGTAAGGATACACTCTGCAGTTCCTTCTCGAGAAAGCAGCTAGAGCTCTGTCATTTTGACAGTGGACTCCATGCTTGGACTTACAACCTATACCATTCAAATCACAATCAGGCTCTCTGCAATTCTGATTTCTGTAGCATATCTACATGAGGCCTATAAGGTGACTAGCACTATGGCCTAGAAAGTGCAATGAGGTTCTGCTGAAAGACAGGTTCTGGCATATCCTCAACTTTGTCCTACTAAAAACTTGGTGTTAGAATCCAAAAACACACTCTTCAGAGTGGTCCTGCAGTTTGCACATCAGTTTTCATTCAAGCATTCTTCTGGTGCCAGCTCTCCCATCAACTCAAAGGCAGCTTATATAAAGTGCAGTACATTCTCAGACAAAGCAGCTACATCTCTGTCCGTTTGGCTGTGCACTCCACTGTGGGACTTATATCCAATACCATTCACATCCCAATCTGTCTCTCTGCATTGCTGGTTTCTGTAGCACATCTCTATGAGGCCAGTACAGTGACTAGAACTTTGGTTTAGAAGTTGCATTGAGGTTCTGCTGAAAGTGAGGTGCTGGAAATTCCTCCACTTTGCCCTAAGAACTTATTGTAAGCCAAAATCACTCTTCAGAATGATCCCACAGTTTGTACTTCAGTTTTCATTGAAGCATTTTTCTAGCAACTGCTGTCCCATGCAAGTCCATGGAAGGTCATGACATAAAGTGTATTTCCTCTTCAGAGAAAGCAGCCTGAGCACGGAGGGTTTACCAGTGCACTCCACTCTAGGACTTCCATCCAACACCATTCAAAACACATTCTAGCTGTCTGTATTCCTGAATTCTGTAGCATAACGTTATGTGGAATGTACCTCAAATAGCACTTTGGCCCAAAAATTGCATTGAGGTTCTGCTGAAAGACAGGTGCTTGACAGTCCTCAACTTTGCCCTAAGATGAACTTGATGTTTAAATCAAAAACACTCTTCAGTATGATCCTTCAGGTTATACTTCAGCTTTCATTGAAACATTCTTCTAGCCCCAGCTGTCCCGTGTCAGTCAATGGAAGTTTATAATATAAAGTGCAGCTCCTTCTCAGAGAAAGCAGCTAAACGTCTGCTATTTGGGCAGTGCACTACACTCTTTGACTTACTTCCAATACAATTCACATCACAATCTGTCTCTCTGCATTGCTGATTTCTGTAGCACACAGCTATGAGGCCTGTACCATGAAAAGCAGTTTGGCCTAGAAAACGCTTTGAGGTTCTCCTGAAAGGTCCTGGAAAGTCCTCAGCTTTAGCCTAAGCAGAAAGTGATGTAGAAGCCAAACACACTATTCAGAATATTCCGGCAGTTTGCACTTCAGTTTTCATTCAAGCATAATTCCTGCTCTAGCTCTCCCTTGCATGTCAAAGGAAGGTGAGGAATTAAAGTTCAGTTTCTTAGGGAAAGCAGCTAGAGCTCTGTGAGTGTGGCAGTACACTACACCCTAGGACTTATATCCAATACCATTTACATCACAATCTGGTACTCTGCATTGCTGATATCTGCTGCACATCATTATTAGGCTTGTTCCATGAATATCACTTTGGCATAGAACATGCCTTGAGGTTCTACCGAAAGACAGGTCCTGCAAAGTTCTCACCTATTTTTTTAAGCAGAGCTTGATGTTAGACTTGAAACACTCTTCAGAATGGTCCTGCAGTTTGCATTTCAGTGTTCCTTCAAGCACACTTCGAATGCTAGCTTTCCCAAGCAAGTCAAAGGAAGGTTAGAATGTAAAGTGCAGTTCTTTCTCAGAGAAAGCAGATAGACATTTGTCAGTTTGCAATTGCGCTCCACACTTGGATGTCCAGTACCGTCCAAAGAAGACCGTTTTGTTAGAAGCCAAACACACTCTTCAGATCGGCCTGGCAGTTTGCACTTCAGTTTTCTTTCAGGCACAGTTCTATCGCCAGCTCTCCCGTGCAAGTCAATGGAAGGTTAGGATAGAAAGTGCAGTTCCTTCTTAGAAAAAGCAGCTAGAGCTCTGTCAGTTTTCTAGAGTACACCATTCTTTGCTGTCCATGCAGGATCATTCACATCACAACCTGGCCGCCTGTATCGCTGATTTCTGCAGCACGAGTCTATGAGGCGTATATGCTGAGTAGCACCTTGGCCTAGAAAATGCATTGAGATCCTGATGAAACACAGGTCCTGGAAAGTCCTCTACTTTGTCTGAAGAAGGACTTCATGTGAGAAACCACGCACAGTCTTCACTATGGCCCGGCAGTGTGCACGTTAGTGTTCCTTCAAGAACAATTCTAGCCCCAGCTTTGCCATGCAAGTCCAAGGAAAGTTAGGATATAAAGGTCCGTTCCTTCTCCAAGAAAGGAGCTAGAGCTTTGTCAGTTTGCAAGTGCACTCCAATCTTGGACTTGTATCAAATACCGTTAACATCCCAATCTGGCTCTCAGCATTGCTGAATTCTGTAGCAGAACTCTTTGGGGCCTGTACAATGAAAGGCTCTTTGGCCTGAAAATTGCCCTAAGATTCTGCTGAAAGACAGGTCCCGGAAAGCCCTCAACTTTGTCCTAAGAACGTGTTGTTAGAAGCCAAACTCTTCAGAATTGTTCAGCATTCTGCACTTCACTTTTCATTCGAACCTTCTTCTAGTGCCAGCTCTCCCATGCACATCAATGGAAGGTAAGGATACACTCTGCAGTTCCTTCTCGAGAAAGCAGCTAGAGCTCTGTCATTTTGACAGTGGACTCCATGCTTGGACTTACAACCTATACCATTCAAATCACAATCAGGCTCTCTGCAATTCTGATTTCTGTAGCATATCTACATGAGGCCTATAAGGTGACTAGCACTATGGCCTAGAAAGTGCAATGAGGTTCTGCTGAAAGACAGGTTCTGGCATATCCTCAACTTTGTCCTACTAAAAACTTGGTGTTAGAATCCAAAAACACACTCTTCAGAGTGGTCCTGCAGTTTGCACATCAGTTTTCATTCAAGCATTCTTCTGGTGCCAGCTCTCCCATCAACTCAAAGGCAGCTTATATAAAGTGCAGTACATTCTCAGACAAAGCAGCTACATCTCTGTCCGTTTGGCTGTGCACTCCACTGTGGGACTTATATCCAATACCATTCACATCCCAATCTGTCTCTCTGCATTGCTGGTTTCTGTAGCACATCTCTATGAGGCCAGTACAGTGACTAGAACTTTGGTTTAGAAGTTGCATTGAGGTTCTGCTGAAAGTGAGGTGCTGGAAATTCCTCCACTTTGCCCTAAGAACTTATTGTAAGCCAAAATCACTCTTCAGAATGATCCCACAGTTTGTACTTCAGTTTTCATTGAAGCATTTTTCTAGCAACTGCTGTCCCATGCAAGTCCATGGAAGGTCATGACATAAAGTGTATTTCCTCTTCAGAGAAAGCAGCCTGAGCACGGAGGGTTTACCAGTGCACTCCACTCTAGGACTTCCATCCAACACCATTCAAAACACATTCTAGCTGTCTGTATTCCTGAATTCTGTAGCATAACGTTATGTGGAATGTACCTCAAATAGCACTTTGGCCCAAAAATTGCATTGAGGTTCTGCTGAAAGACAGGTGCTTGACAGTCCTCAACTTTGCCCTAAGATGAACTTGATGTTTAAATCAAAAACACTCTTCAGTATGATCCTTCAGGTTATACTTCAGCTTTCATTGAAACATTCTTCTAGCCCCAGCTGTCCCGTGTCAGTCAATGGAAGTTTATAATATAAAGTGCAGCTCCTTCTCAGAGAAAGCAGCTAAACGTCTGCTATTTGGGCAGTGCACTACACTCTTTGACTTACTTCCAATACAATTCACATCACAATCTGTCTCTCTGCATTGCTGATTTCTGTAGCACACAGCTATGAGGCCTGTACCATGAAAAGCAGTTTGGCCTAGAAAACGCTTTGAGGTTCTCCTGAAAGGTCCTGGAAAGTCCTCAGCTTTAGCCTAAGCAGAAAGTGATGTAGAAGCCAAACACACTATTCAGAATATTCCGGCAGTTTGCACTTCAGTTTTCATTCAAGCATAATTCCTGCTCTAGCTCTCCCTTGCATGTCAAAGGAAGGTGAGGAATTAAAGTTCAGTTTCTTAGGGAAAGCAGCTAGAGCTCTGTGAGTGTGGCAGTACACTACACCCTAGGACTTATATCCAATACCATTTACATCACAATCTGGTACTCTGCATTGCTGATATCTGCTGCACATCATTATTAGGCTTGTTCCATGAATATCACTTTGGCATAGAACATGCCTTGAGGTTCTACCGAAAGACAGGTCCTGCAAAGTTCTCACCTATTTTTTTAAGCAGAGCTTGATGTTAGACTTGAAACACTCTTCAGAATGGTCCTGCAGTTTGCATTTCAGTGTTCCTTCAAGCACACTTCGAATGCTAGCTTTCCCAAGCAAGTCAAAGGAAGGTTAGAATGTAAAGTGCAGTTCTTTCTCAGAGAAAGCAGATAGACATTTGTCAGTTTGCAATTGCGCTCCACACTTGGATGTCCAGTACCGTCCAAAGAAGACCGTTTTGTTAGAAGCCAAACACACTCTTCAGATCGGCCTGGCAGTTTGCACTTCAGTTTTCTTTCAGGCACAGTTCTATCGCCAGCTCTCCCGTGCAAGTCAATGGAAGGTTAGGATAGAAAGTGCAGTTCCTTCTTAGAAAAAGCAGCTAGAGCTCTGTCAGTTTTCTAGAGTACACCATTCTTTGCTGTCCATGCAGGATCATTCACATCACAACCTGGCCGCCTGTATCGCTGATTTCTGCAGCACGAGTCTATGAGGCGTATATGCTGAGTAGCACCTTGGCCTAGAAAATGCATTGAGATCCTGATGAAACACAGGTCCTGGAAAGTCCTCTACTTTGTCTGAAGAAGGACTTCATGTGAGAAACCACGCACAGTCTTCACTATGGCCCGGCAGTGTGCACGTTAGTGTTCCTTCAAGAACAATTCTAGCCCCAGCTTTGCCATGCAAGTCCAAGGAAAGTTAGGATATAAAGGTCCGTTCCTTCTCCAAGAAAGGAGCTAGAGCTTTGTCAGTTTGCAAGTGCACTCCAATCTTGGACTTGTATCAAATACCGTTAACATCCCAATCTGGCTCTCAGCATTGCTGAATTCTGTAGCAGAACTCTTTGGGGCCTGTACAATGAAAGGCTCTTTGGCCTGAAAATTGCCCTAAGATTCTGCTGAAAGACAGGTCCCGGAAAGCCCTCAACTTTGTCCTAAGAACGTGTTGTTAGAAGCCAAACTCTTCAGAATTGTTCAGCATTCTGCACTTCACTTTTCATTCGAACCTTCTTCTAGTGCCAGCTCTCCCATGCACATCAATGGAAGGTAAGGATACACTCTGCAGTTCCTTCTCGAGAAAGCAGCTAGAGCTCTGTCATTTTGACAGTGGACTCCATGCTTGGACTTACAACCTATACCATTCAAATCACAATCAGGCTCTCTGCAATTCTGATTTCTGTAGCATATCTACATGAGGCCTATAAGGTGACTAGCACTATGGCCTAGAAAGTGCAATGAGGTTCTGCTGAAAGACAGGTTCTGGCATATCCTCAACTTTGTCCTACTAAAAACTTGGTGTTAGAATCCAAAAACACACTCTTCAGAGTGGTCCTGCAGTTTGCACATCAGTTTTCATTCAAGCATTCTTCTGGTGCCAGCTCTCCCATCAACTCAAAGGCAGCTTATATAAAGTGCAGTACATTCTCAGACAAAGCAGCTACATCTCTGTCCGTTTGGCTGTGCACTCCACTGTGGGACTTATATCCAATACCATTCACATCCCAATCTGTCTCTCTGCATTGCTGGTTTCTGTAGCACATCTCTATGAGGCCAGTACAGTGACTAGAACTTTGGTTTAGAAGTTGCATTGAGGTTCTGCTGAAAGTGAGGTGCTGGAAATTCCTCCACTTTGCCCTAAGAACTTATTGTAAGCCAAAATCACTCTTCAGAATGATCCCACAGTTTGTACTTCAGTTTTCATTGAAGCATTTTTCTAGCAACTGCTGTCCCATGCAAGTCCATGGAAGGTCATGACATAAAGTGTATTTCCTCTTCAGAGAAAGCAGCCTGAGCACGGAGGGTTTACCAGTGCACTCCACTCTAGGACTTCCATCCAACACCATTCAAAACACATTCTAGCTGTCTGTATTCCTGAATTCTGTAGCATAACGTTATGTGGAATGTACCTCAAATAGCACTTTGGCCCAAAAATTGCATTGAGGTTCTGCTGAAAGACAGGTGCTTGACAGTCCTCAACTTTGCCCTAAGATGAACTTGATGTTTAAATCAAAAACACTCTTCAGTATGATCCTTCAGGTTATACTTCAGCTTTCATTGAAACATTCTTCTAGCCCCAGCTGTCCCGTGTCAGTCAATGGAAGTTTATAATATAAAGTGCAGCTCCTTCTCAGAGAAAGCAGCTAAACGTCTGCTATTTGGGCAGTGCACTACACTCTTTGACTTACTTCCAATACAATTCACATCACAATCTGTCTCTCTGCATTGCTGATTTCTGTAGCACACAGCTATGAGGCCTGTACCATGAAAAGCAGTTTGGCCTAGAAAACGCTTTGAGGTTCTCCTGAAAGGTCCTGGAAAGTCCTCAGCTTTAGCCTAAGCAGAAAGTGATGTAGAAGCCAAACACACTATTCAGAATATTCCGGCAGTTTGCACTTCAGTTTTCATTCAAGCATAATTCCTGCTCTAGCTCTCCCTTGCATGTCAAAGGAAGGTGAGGAATTAAAGTTCAGTTTCTTAGGGAAAGCAGCTAGAGCTCTGTGAGTGTGGCAGTACACTACACCCTAGGACTTATATCCAATACCATTTACATCACAATCTGGTACTCTGCATTGCTGATATCTGCTGCACATCATTATTAGGCTTGTTCCATGAATATCACTTTGGCATAGAACATGCCTTGAGGTTCTACCGAAAGACAGGTCCTGCAAAGTTCTCACCTATTTTTTTAAGCAGAGCTTGATGTTAGACTTGAAACACTCTTCAGAATGGTCCTGCAGTTTGCATTTCAGTGTTCCTTCAAGCACACTTCGAATGCTAGCTTTCCCAAGCAAGTCAAAGGAAGGTTAGAATGTAAAGTGCAGTTCTTTCTCAGAGAAAGCAGATAGACATTTGTCAGTTTGCAATTGCGCTCCACACTTGGATGTCCAGTACCGTCCAAAGAAGACCGTTTTGTTAGAAGCCAAACACACTCTTCAGATCGGCCTGGCAGTTTGCACTTCAGTTTTCTTTCAGGCACAGTTCTATCGCCAGCTCTCCCGTGCAAGTCAATGGAAGGTTAGGATAGAAAGTGCAGTTCCTTCTTAGAAAAAGCAGCTAGAGCTCTGTCAGTTTTCTAGAGTACACCATTCTTTGCTGTCCATGCAGGATCATTCACATCACAACCTGGCCGCCTGTATCGCTGATTTCTGCAGCACGAGTCTATGAGGCGTATATGCTGAGTAGCACCTTGGCCTAGAAAATGCATTGAGATCCTGATGAAACACAGGTCCTGGAAAGTCCTCTACTTTGTCTGAAGAAGGACTTCATGTGAGAAACCACGCACAGTCTTCACTATGGCCCGGCAGTGTGCACGTTAGTGTTCCTTCAAGAACAATTCTAGCCCCAGCTTTGCCATGCAAGTCCAAGGAAAGTTAGGATATAAAGGTCCGTTCCTTCTCCAAGAAAGGAGCTAGAGCTTTGTCAGTTTGCAAGTGCACTCCAATCTTGGACTTGTATCAAATACCGTTAACATCCCAATCTGGCTCTCAGCATTGCTGAATTCTGTAGCAGAACTCTTTGGGGCCTGTACAATGAAAGGCTCTTTGGCCTGAAAATTGCCCTAAGATTCTGCTGAAAGACAGGTCCCGGAAAGCCCTCAACTTTGTCCTAAGAACGTGTTGTTAGAAGCCAAACTCTTCAGAATTGTTCAGCATTCTGCACTTCACTTTTCATTCGAACCTTCTTCTAGTGCCAGCTCTCCCATGCACATCAATGGAAGGTAAGGATACACTCTGCAGTTCCTTCTCGAGAAAGCAGCTAGAGCTCTGTCATTTTGACAGTGGACTCCATGCTTGGACTTACAACCTATACCATTCAAATCACAATCAGGCTCTCTGCAATTCTGATTTCTGTAGCATATCTACATGAGGCCTATAAGGTGACTAGCACTATGGCCTAGAAAGTGCAATGAGGTTCTGCTGAAAGACAGGTTCTGGCATATCCTCAACTTTGTCCTACTAAAAACTTGGTGTTAGAATCCAAAAACACACTCTTCAGAGTGGTCCTGCAGTTTGCACATCAGTTTTCATTCAAGCATTCTTCTGGTGCCAGCTCTCCCATCAACTCAAAGGCAGCTTATATAAAGTGCAGTACATTCTCAGACAAAGCAGCTACATCTCTGTCCGTTTGGCTGTGCACTCCACTGTGGGACTTATATCCAATACCATTCACATCCCAATCTGTCTCTCTGCATTGCTGGTTTCTGTAGCACATCTCTATGAGGCCAGTACAGTGACTAGAACTTTGGTTTAGAAGTTGCATTGAGGTTCTGCTGAAAGTGAGGTGCTGGAAATTCCTCCACTTTGCCCTAAGAACTTATTGTAAGCCAAAATCACTCTTCAGAATGATCCCACAGTTTGTACTTCAGTTTTCATTGAAGCATTTTTCTAGCAACTGCTGTCCCATGCAAGTCCATGGAAGGTCATGACATAAAGTGTATTTCCTCTTCAGAGAAAGCAGCCTGAGCACGGAGGGTTTACCAGTGCACTCCACTCTAGGACTTCCATCCAACACCATTCAAAACACATTCTAGCTGTCTGTATTCCTGAATTCTGTAGCATAACGTTATGTGGAATGTACCTCAAATAGCACTTTGGCCCAAAAATTGCATTGAGGTTCTGCTGAAAGACAGGTGCTTGACAGTCCTCAACTTTGCCCTAAGATGAACTTGATGTTTAAATCAAAAACACTCTTCAGTATGATCCTTCAGGTTATACTTCAGCTTTCATTGAAACATTCTTCTAGCCCCAGCTGTCCCGTGTCAGTCAATGGAAGTTTATAATATAAAGTGCAGCTCCTTCTCAGAGAAAGCAGCTAAACGTCTGCTATTTGGGCAGTGCACTACACTCTTTGACTTACTTCCAATACAATTCACATCACAATCTGTCTCTCTGCATTGCTGATTTCTGTAGCACACAGCTATGAGGCCTGTACCATGAAAAGCAGTTTGGCCTAGAAAACGCTTTGAGGTTCTCCTGAAAGGTCCTGGAAAGTCCTCAGCTTTAGCCTAAGCAGAAAGTGATGTAGAAGCCAAACACACTATTCAGAATATTCCGGCAGTTTGCACTTCAGTTTTCATTCAAGCATAATTCCTGCTCTAGCTCTCCCTTGCATGTCAAAGGAAGGTGAGGAATTAAAGTTCAGTTTCTTAGGGAAAGCAGCTAGAGCTCTGTGAGTGTGGCAGTACACTACACCCTAGGACTTATATCCAATACCATTTACATCACAATCTGGTACTCTGCATTGCTGATATCTGCTGCACATCATTATTAGGCTTGTTCCATGAATATCACTTTGGCATAGAACATGCCTTGAGGTTCTACCGAAAGACAGGTCCTGCAAAGTTCTCACCTATTTTTTTAAGCAGAGCTTGATGTTAGACTTGAAACACTCTTCAGAATGGTCCTGCAGTTTGCATTTCAGTGTTCCTTCAAGCACACTTCGAATGCTAGCTTTCCCAAGCAAGTCAAAGGAAGGTTAGAATGTAAAGTGCAGTTCTTTCTCAGAGAAAGCAGATAGACATTTGTCAGTTTGCAATTGCGCTCCACACTTGGATGTCCAGTACCGTCCAAAGAAGACCGTTTTGTTAGAAGCCAAACACACTCTTCAGATCGGCCTGGCAGTTTGCACTTCAGTTTTCTTTCAGGCACAGTTCTATCGCCAGCTCTCCCGTGCAAGTCAATGGAAGGTTAGGATAGAAAGTGCAGTTCCTTCTTAGAAAAAGCAGCTAGAGCTCTGTCAGTTTTCTAGAGTACACCATTCTTTGCTGTCCATGCAGGATCATTCACATCACAACCTGGCCGCCTGTATCGCTGATTTCTGCAGCACGAGTCTATGAGGCGTATATGCTGAGTAGCACCTTGGCCTAGAAAATGCATTGAGATCCTGATGAAACACAGGTCCTGGAAAGTCCTCTACTTTGTCTGAAGAAGGACTTCATGTGAGAAACCACGCACAGTCTTCACTATGGCCCGGCAGTGTGCACGTTAGTGTTCCTTCAAGAACAATTCTAGCCCCAGCTTTGCCATGCAAGTCCAAGGAAAGTTAGGATATAAAGGTCCGTTCCTTCTCCAAGAAAGGAGCTAGAGCTTTGTCAGTTTGCAAGTGCACTCCAATCTTGGACTTGTATCAAATACCGTTAACATCCCAATCTGGCTCTCAGCATTGCTGAATTCTGTAGCAGAACTCTTTGGGGCCTGTACAATGAAAGGCTCTTTGGCCTGAAAATTGCCCTAAGATTCTGCTGAAAGACAGGTCCCGGAAAGCCCTCAACTTTGTCCTAAGAACGTGTTGTTAGAAGCCAAACTCTTCAGAATTGTTCAGCATTCTGCACTTCACTTTTCATTCGAACCTTCTTCTAGTGCCAGCTCTCCCATGCACATCAATGGAAGGTAAGGATACACTCTGCAGTTCCTTCTCGAGAAAGCAGCTAGAGCTCTGTCATTTTGACAGTGGACTCCATGCTTGGACTTACAACCTATACCATTCAAATCACAATCAGGCTCTCTGCAATTCTGATTTCTGTAGCATATCTACATGAGGCCTATAAGGTGACTAGCACTATGGCCTAGAAAGTGCAATGAGGTTCTGCTGAAAGACAGGTTCTGGCATATCCTCAACTTTGTCCTACTAAAAACTTGGTGTTAGAATCCAAAAACACACTCTTCAGAGTGGTCCTGCAGTTTGCACATCAGTTTTCATTCAAGCATTCTTCTGGTGCCAGCTCTCCCATCAACTCAAAGGCAGCTTATATAAAGTGCAGTACATTCTCAGACAAAGCAGCTACATCTCTGTCCGTTTGGCTGTGCACTCCACTGTGGGACTTATATCCAATACCATTCACATCCCAATCTGTCTCTCTGCATTGCTGGTTTCTGTAGCACATCTCTATGAGGCCAGTACAGTGACTAGAACTTTGGTTTAGAAGTTGCATTGAGGTTCTGCTGAAAGTGAGGTGCTGGAAATTCCTCCACTTTGCCCTAAGAACTTATTGTAAGCCAAAATCACTCTTCAGAATGATCCCACAGTTTGTACTTCAGTTTTCATTGAAGCATTTTTCTAGCAACTGCTGTCCCATGCAAGTCCATGGAAGGTCATGACATAAAGTGTATTTCCTCTTCAGAGAAAGCAGCCTGAGCACGGAGGGTTTACCAGTGCACTCCACTCTAGGACTTCCATCCAACACCATTCAAAACACATTCTAGCTGTCTGTATTCCTGAATTCTGTAGCATAACGTTATGTGGAATGTACCTCAAATAGCACTTTGGCCCAAAAATTGCATTGAGGTTCTGCTGAAAGACAGGTGCTTGACAGTCCTCAACTTTGCCCTAAGATGAACTTGATGTTTAAATCAAAAACACTCTTCAGTATGATCCTTCAGGTTATACTTCAGCTTTCATTGAAACATTCTTCTAGCCCCAGCTGTCCCGTGTCAGTCAATGGAAGTTTATAATATAAAGTGCAGCTCCTTCTCAGAGAAAGCAGCTAAACGTCTGCTATTTGGGCAGTGCACTACACTCTTTGACTTACTTCCAATACAATTCACATCACAATCTGTCTCTCTGCATTGCTGATTTCTGTAGCACACAGCTATGAGGCCTGTACCATGAAAAGCAGTTTGGCCTAGAAAACGCTTTGAGGTTCTCCTGAAAGGTCCTGGAAAGTCCTCAGCTTTAGCCTAAGCAGAAAGTGATGTAGAAGCCAAACACACTATTCAGAATATTCCGGCAGTTTGCACTTCAGTTTTCATTCAAGCATAATTCCTGCTCTAGCTCTCCCTTGCATGTCAAAGGAAGGTGAGGAATTAAAGTTCAGTTTCTTAGGGAAAGCAGCTAGAGCTCTGTGAGTGTGGCAGTACACTACACCCTAGGACTTATATCCAATACCATTTACATCACAATCTGGTACTCTGCATTGCTGATATCTGCTGCACATCATTATTAGGCTTGTTCCATGAATATCACTTTGGCATAGAACATGCCTTGAGGTTCTACCGAAAGACAGGTCCTGCAAAGTTCTCACCTATTTTTTTAAGCAGAGCTTGATGTTAGACTTGAAACACTCTTCAGAATGGTCCTGCAGTTTGCATTTCAGTGTTCCTTCAAGCACACTTCGAATGCTAGCTTTCCCAAGCAAGTCAAAGGAAGGTTAGAATGTAAAGTGCAGTTCTTTCTCAGAGAAAGCAGATAGACATTTGTCAGTTTGCAATTGCGCTCCACACTTGGATGTCCAGTACCGTCCAAAGAAGACCGTTTTGTTAGAAGCCAAACACACTCTTCAGATCGGCCTGGCAGTTTGCACTTCAGTTTTCTTTCAGGCACAGTTCTATCGCCAGCTCTCCCGTGCAAGTCAATGGAAGGTTAGGATAGAAAGTGCAGTTCCTTCTTAGAAAAAGCAGCTAGAGCTCTGTCAGTTTTCTAGAGTACACCATTCTTTGCTGTCCATGCAGGATCATTCACATCACAACCTGGCCGCCTGTATCGCTGATTTCTGCAGCACGAGTCTATGAGGCGTATATGCTGAGTAGCACCTTGGCCTAGAAAATGCATTGAGATCCTGATGAAACACAGGTCCTGGAAAGTCCTCTACTTTGTCTGAAGAAGGACTTCATGTGAGAAACCACGCACAGTCTTCACTATGGCCCGGCAGTGTGCACGTTAGTGTTCCTTCAAGAACAATTCTAGCCCCAGCTTTGCCATGCAAGTCCAAGGAAAGTTAGGATATAAAGGTCCGTTCCTTCTCCAAGAAAGGAGCTAGAGCTTTGTCAGTTTGCAAGTGCACTCCAATCTTGGACTTGTATCAAATACCGTTAACATCCCAATCTGGCTCTCAGCATTGCTGAATTCTGTAGCAGAACTCTTTGGGGCCTGTACAATGAAAGGCTCTTTGGCCTGAAAATTGCCCTAAGATTCTGCTGAAAGACAGGTCCCGGAAAGCCCTCAACTTTGTCCTAAGAACGTGTTGTTAGAAGCCAAACTCTTCAGAATTGTTCAGCATTCTGCACTTCACTTTTCATTCGAACCTTCTTCTAGTGCCAGCTCTCCCATGCACATCAATGGAAGGTAAGGATACACTCTGCAGTTCCTTCTCGAGAAAGCAGCTAGAGCTCTGTCATTTTGACAGTGGACTCCATGCTTGGACTTACAACCTATACCATTCAAATCACAATCAGGCTCTCTGCAATTCTGATTTCTGTAGCATATCTACATGAGGCCTATAAGGTGACTAGCACTATGGCCTAGAAAGTGCAATGAGGTTCTGCTGAAAGACAGGTTCTGGCATATCCTCAACTTTGTCCTACTAAAAACTTGGTGTTAGAATCCAAAAACACACTCTTCAGAGTGGTCCTGCAGTTTGCACATCAGTTTTCATTCAAGCATTCTTCTGGTGCCAGCTCTCCCATCAACTCAAAGGCAGCTTATATAAAGTGCAGTACATTCTCAGACAAAGCAGCTACATCTCTGTCCGTTTGGCTGTGCACTCCACTGTGGGACTTATATCCAATACCATTCACATCCCAATCTGTCTCTCTGCATTGCTGGTTTCTGTAGCACATCTCTATGAGGCCAGTACAGTGACTAGAACTTTGGTTTAGAAGTTGCATTGAGGTTCTGCTGAAAGTGAGGTGCTGGAAATTCCTCCACTTTGCCCTAAGAACTTATTGTAAGCCAAAATCACTCTTCAGAATGATCCCACAGTTTGTACTTCAGTTTTCATTGAAGCATTTTTCTAGCAACTGCTGTCCCATGCAAGTCCATGGAAGGTCATGACATAAAGTGTATTTCCTCTTCAGAGAAAGCAGCCTGAGCACGGAGGGTTTACCAGTGCACTCCACTCTAGGACTTCCATCCAACACCATTCAAAACACATTCTAGCTGTCTGTATTCCTGAATTCTGTAGCATAACGTTATGTGGAATGTACCTCAAATAGCACTTTGGCCCAAAAATTGCATTGAGGTTCTGCTGAAAGACAGGTGCTTGACAGTCCTCAACTTTGCCCTAAGATGAACTTGATGTTTAAATCAAAAACACTCTTCAGTATGATCCTTCAGGTTATACTTCAGCTTTCATTGAAACATTCTTCTAGCCCCAGCTGTCCCGTGTCAGTCAATGGAAGTTTATAATATAAAGTGCAGCTCCTTCTCAGAGAAAGCAGCTAAACGTCTGCTATTTGGGCAGTGCACTACACTCTTTGACTTACTTCCAATACAATTCACATCACAATCTGTCTCTCTGCATTGCTGATTTCTGTAGCACACAGCTATGAGGCCTGTACCATGAAAAGCAGTTTGGCCTAGAAAACGCTTTGAGGTTCTCCTGAAAGGTCCTGGAAAGTCCTCAGCTTTAGCCTAAGCAGAAAGTGATGTAGAAGCCAAACACACTATTCAGAATATTCCGGCAGTTTGCACTTCAGTTTTCATTCAAGCATAATTCCTGCTCTAGCTCTCCCTTGCATGTCAAAGGAAGGTGAGGAATTAAAGTTCAGTTTCTTAGGGAAAGCAGCTAGAGCTCTGTGAGTGTGGCAGTACACTACACCCTAGGACTTATATCCAATACCATTTACATCACAATCTGGTACTCTGCATTGCTGATATCTGCTGCACATCATTATTAGGCTTGTTCCATGAATATCACTTTGGCATAGAACATGCCTTGAGGTTCTACCGAAAGACAGGTCCTGCAAAGTTCTCACCTATTTTTTTAAGCAGAGCTTGATGTTAGACTTGAAACACTCTTCAGAATGGTCCTGCAGTTTGCATTTCAGTGTTCCTTCAAGCACACTTCGAATGCTAGCTTTCCCAAGCAAGTCAAAGGAAGGTTAGAATGTAAAGTGCAGTTCTTTCTCAGAGAAAGCAGATAGACATTTGTCAGTTTGCAATTGCGCTCCACACTTGGATGTCCAGTACCGTCCAAAGAAGACCGTTTTGTTAGAAGCCAAACACACTCTTCAGATCGGCCTGGCAGTTTGCACTTCAGTTTTCTTTCAGGCACAGTTCTATCGCCAGCTCTCCCGTGCAAGTCAATGGAAGGTTAGGATAGAAAGTGCAGTTCCTTCTTAGAAAAAGCAGCTAGAGCTCTGTCAGTTTTCTAGAGTACACCATTCTTTGCTGTCCATGCAGGATCATTCACATCACAACCTGGCCGCCTGTATCGCTGATTTCTGCAGCACGAGTCTATGAGGCGTATATGCTGAGTAGCACCTTGGCCTAGAAAATGCATTGAGATCCTGATGAAACACAGGTCCTGGAAAGTCCTCTACTTTGTCTGAAGAAGGACTTCATGTGAGAAACCACGCACAGTCTTCACTATGGCCCGGCAGTGTGCACGTTAGTGTTCCTTCAAGAACAATTCTAGCCCCAGCTTTGCCATGCAAGTCCAAGGAAAGTTAGGATATAAAGGTCCGTTCCTTCTCCAAGAAAGGAGCTAGAGCTTTGTCAGTTTGCAAGTGCACTCCAATCTTGGACTTGTATCAAATACCGTTAACATCCCAATCTGGCTCTCAGCATTGCTGAATTCTGTAGCAGAACTCTTTGGGGCCTGTACAATGAAAGGCTCTTTGGCCTGAAAATTGCCCTAAGATTCTGCTGAAAGACAGGTCCCGGAAAGCCCTCAACTTTGTCCTAAGAACGTGTTGTTAGAAGCCAAACTCTTCAGAATTGTTCAGCATTCTGCACTTCACTTTTCATTCGAACCTTCTTCTAGTGCCAGCTCTCCCATGCACATCAATGGAAGGTAAGGATACACTCTGCAGTTCCTTCTCGAGAAAGCAGCTAGAGCTCTGTCATTTTGACAGTGGACTCCATGCTTGGACTTACAACCTATACCATTCAAATCACAATCAGGCTCTCTGCAATTCTGATTTCTGTAGCATATCTACATGAGGCCTATAAGGTGACTAGCACTATGGCCTAGAAAGTGCAATGAGGTTCTGCTGAAAGACAGGTTCTGGCATATCCTCAACTTTGTCCTACTAAAAACTTGGTGTTAGAATCCAAAAACACACTCTTCAGAGTGGTCCTGCAGTTTGCACATCAGTTTTCATTCAAGCATTCTTCTGGTGCCAGCTCTCCCATCAACTCAAAGGCAGCTTATATAAAGTGCAGTACATTCTCAGACAAAGCAGCTACATCTCTGTCCGTTTGGCTGTGCACTCCACTGTGGGACTTATATCCAATACCATTCACATCCCAATCTGTCTCTCTGCATTGCTGGTTTCTGTAGCACATCTCTATGAGGCCAGTACAGTGACTAGAACTTTGGTTTAGAAGTTGCATTGAGGTTCTGCTGAAAGTGAGGTGCTGGAAATTCCTCCACTTTGCCCTAAGAACTTATTGTAAGCCAAAATCACTCTTCAGAATGATCCCACAGTTTGTACTTCAGTTTTCATTGAAGCATTTTTCTAGCAACTGCTGTCCCATGCAAGTCCATGGAAGGTCATGACATAAAGTGTATTTCCTCTTCAGAGAAAGCAGCCTGAGCACGGAGGGTTTACCAGTGCACTCCACTCTAGGACTTCCATCCAACACCATTCAAAACACATTCTAGCTGTCTGTATTCCTGAATTCTGTAGCATAACGTTATGTGGAATGTACCTCAAATAGCACTTTGGCCCAAAAATTGCATTGAGGTTCTGCTGAAAGACAGGTGCTTGACAGTCCTCAACTTTGCCCTAAGATGAACTTGATGTTTAAATCAAAAACACTCTTCAGTATGATCCTTCAGGTTATACTTCAGCTTTCATTGAAACATTCTTCTAGCCCCAGCTGTCCCGTGTCAGTCAATGGAAGTTTATAATATAAAGTGCAGCTCCTTCTCAGAGAAAGCAGCTAAACGTCTGCTATTTGGGCAGTGCACTACACTCTTTGACTTACTTCCAATACAATTCACATCACAATCTGTCTCTCTGCATTGCTGATTTCTGTAGCACACAGCTATGAGGCCTGTACCATGAAAAGCAGTTTGGCCTAGAAAACGCTTTGAGGTTCTCCTGAAAGGTCCTGGAAAGTCCTCAGCTTTAGCCTAAGCAGAAAGTGATGTAGAAGCCAAACACACTATTCAGAATATTCCGGCAGTTTGCACTTCAGTTTTCATTCAAGCATAATTCCTGCTCTAGCTCTCCCTTGCATGTCAAAGGAAGGTGAGGAATTAAAGTTCAGTTTCTTAGGGAAAGCAGCTAGAGCTCTGTGAGTGTGGCAGTACACTACACCCTAGGACTTATATCCAATACCATTTACATCACAATCTGGTACTCTGCATTGCTGATATCTGCTGCACATCATTATTAGGCTTGTTCCATGAATATCACTTTGGCATAGAACATGCCTTGAGGTTCTACCGAAAGACAGGTCCTGCAAAGTTCTCACCTATTTTTTTAAGCAGAGCTTGATGTTAGACTTGAAACACTCTTCAGAATGGTCCTGCAGTTTGCATTTCAGTGTTCCTTCAAGCACACTTCGAATGCTAGCTTTCCCAAGCAAGTCAAAGGAAGGTTAGAATGTAAAGTGCAGTTCTTTCTCAGAGAAAGCAGATAGACATTTGTCAGTTTGCAATTGCGCTCCACACTTGGATGTCCAGTACCGTCCAAAGAAGACCGTTTTGTTAGAAGCCAAACACACTCTTCAGATCGGCCTGGCAGTTTGCACTTCAGTTTTCTTTCAGGCACAGTTCTATCGCCAGCTCTCCCGTGCAAGTCAATGGAAGGTTAGGATAGAAAGTGCAGTTCCTTCTTAGAAAAAGCAGCTAGAGCTCTGTCAGTTTTCTAGAGTACACCATTCTTTGCTGTCCATGCAGGATCATTCACATCACAACCTGGCCGCCTGTATCGCTGATTTCTGCAGCACGAGTCTATGAGGCGTATATGCTGAGTAGCACCTTGGCCTAGAAAATGCATTGAGATCCTGATGAAACACAGGTCCTGGAAAGTCCTCTACTTTGTCTGAAGAAGGACTTCATGTGAGAAACCACGCACAGTCTTCACTATGGCCCGGCAGTGTGCACGTTAGTGTTCCTTCAAGAACAATTCTAGCCCCAGCTTTGCCATGCAAGTCCAAGGAAAGTTAGGATATAAAGGTCCGTTCCTTCTCCAAGAAAGGAGCTAGAGCTTTGTCAGTTTGCAAGTGCACTCCAATCTTGGACTTGTATCAAATACCGTTAACATCCCAATCTGGCTCTCAGCATTGCTGAATTCTGTAGCAGAACTCTTTGGGGCCTGTACAATGAAAGGCTCTTTGGCCTGAAAATTGCCCTAAGATTCTGCTGAAAGACAGGTCCCGGAAAGCCCTCAACTTTGTCCTAAGAACGTGTTGTTAGAAGCCAAACTCTTCAGAATTGTTCAGCATTCTGCACTTCACTTTTCATTCGAACCTTCTTCTAGTGCCAGCTCTCCCATGCACATCAATGGAAGGTAAGGATACACTCTGCAGTTCCTTCTCGAGAAAGCAGCTAGAGCTCTGTCATTTTGACAGTGGACTCCATGCTTGGACTTACAACCTATACCATTCAAATCACAATCAGGCTCTCTGCAATTCTGATTTCTGTAGCATATCTACATGAGGCCTATAAGGTGACTAGCACTATGGCCTAGAAAGTGCAATGAGGTTCTGCTGAAAGACAGGTTCTGGCATATCCTCAACTTTGTCCTACTAAAAACTTGGTGTTAGAATCCAAAAACACACTCTTCAGAGTGGTCCTGCAGTTTGCACATCAGTTTTCATTCAAGCATTCTTCTGGTGCCAGCTCTCCCATCAACTCAAAGGCAGCTTATATAAAGTGCAGTACATTCTCAGACAAAGCAGCTACATCTCTGTCCGTTTGGCTGTGCACTCCACTGTGGGACTTATATCCAATACCATTCACATCCCAATCTGTCTCTCTGCATTGCTGGTTTCTGTAGCACATCTCTATGAGGCCAGTACAGTGACTAGAACTTTGGTTTAGAAGTTGCATTGAGGTTCTGCTGAAAGTGAGGTGCTGGAAATTCCTCCACTTTGCCCTAAGAACTTATTGTAAGCCAAAATCACTCTTCAGAATGATCCCACAGTTTGTACTTCAGTTTTCATTGAAGCATTTTTCTAGCAACTGCTGTCCCATGCAAGTCCATGGAAGGTCATGACATAAAGTGTATTTCCTCTTCAGAGAAAGCAGCCTGAGCACGGAGGGTTTACCAGTGCACTCCACTCTAGGACTTCCATCCAACACCATTCAAAACACATTCTAGCTGTCTGTATTCCTGAATTCTGTAGCATAACGTTATGTGGAATGTACCTCAAATAGCACTTTGGCCCAAAAATTGCATTGAGGTTCTGCTGAAAGACAGGTGCTTGACAGTCCTCAACTTTGCCCTAAGATGAACTTGATGTTTAAATCAAAAACACTCTTCAGTATGATCCTTCAGGTTATACTTCAGCTTTCATTGAAACATTCTTCTAGCCCCAGCTGTCCCGTGTCAGTCAATGGAAGTTTATAATATAAAGTGCAGCTCCTTCTCAGAGAAAGCAGCTAAACGTCTGCTATTTGGGCAGTGCACTACACTCTTTGACTTACTTCCAATACAATTCACATCACAATCTGTCTCTCTGCATTGCTGATTTCTGTAGCACACAGCTATGAGGCCTGTACCATGAAAAGCAGTTTGGCCTAGAAAACGCTTTGAGGTTCTCCTGAAAGGTCCTGGAAAGTCCTCAGCTTTAGCCTAAGCAGAAAGTGATGTAGAAGCCAAACACACTATTCAGAATATTCCGGCAGTTTGCACTTCAGTTTTCATTCAAGCATAATTCCTGCTCTAGCTCTCCCTTGCATGTCAAAGGAAGGTGAGGAATTAAAGTTCAGTTTCTTAGGGAAAGCAGCTAGAGCTCTGTGAGTGTGGCAGTACACTACACCCTAGGACTTATATCCAATACCATTTACATCACAATCTGGTACTCTGCATTGCTGATATCTGCTGCACATCATTATTAGGCTTGTTCCATGAATATCACTTTGGCATAGAACATGCCTTGAGGTTCTACCGAAAGACAGGTCCTGCAAAGTTCTCACCTATTTTTTTAAGCAGAGCTTGATGTTAGACTTGAAACACTCTTCAGAATGGTCCTGCAGTTTGCATTTCAGTGTTCCTTCAAGCACACTTCGAATGCTAGCTTTCCCAAGCAAGTCAAAGGAAGGTTAGAATGTAAAGTGCAGTTCTTTCTCAGAGAAAGCAGATAGACATTTGTCAGTTTGCAATTGCGCTCCACACTTGGATGTCCAGTACCGTCCAAAGAAGACCGTTTTGTTAGAAGCCAAACACACTCTTCAGATCGGCCTGGCAGTTTGCACTTCAGTTTTCTTTCAGGCACAGTTCTATCGCCAGCTCTCCCGTGCAAGTCAATGGAAGGTTAGGATAGAAAGTGCAGTTCCTTCTTAGAAAAAGCAGCTAGAGCTCTGTCAGTTTTCTAGAGTACACCATTCTTTGCTGTCCATGCAGGATCATTCACATCACAACCTGGCCGCCTGTATCGCTGATTTCTGCAGCACGAGTCTATGAGGCGTATATGCTGAGTAGCACCTTGGCCTAGAAAATGCATTGAGATCCTGATGAAACACAGGTCCTGGAAAGTCCTCTACTTTGTCTGAAGAAGGACTTCATGTGAGAAACCACGCACAGTCTTCACTATGGCCCGGCAGTGTGCACGTTAGTGTTCCTTCAAGAACAATTCTAGCCCCAGCTTTGCCATGCAAGTCCAAGGAAAGTTAGGATATAAAGGTCCGTTCCTTCTCCAAGAAAGGAGCTAGAGCTTTGTCAGTTTGCAAGTGCACTCCAATCTTGGACTTGTATCAAATACCGTTAACATCCCAATCTGGCTCTCAGCATTGCTGAATTCTGTAGCAGAACTCTTTGGGGCCTGTACAATGAAAGGCTCTTTGGCCTGAAAATTGCCCTAAGATTCTGCTGAAAGACAGGTCCCGGAAAGCCCTCAACTTTGTCCTAAGAACGTGTTGTTAGAAGCCAAACTCTTCAGAATTGTTCAGCATTCTGCACTTCACTTTTCATTCGAACCTTCTTCTAGTGCCAGCTCTCCCATGCACATCAATGGAAGGTAAGGATACACTCTGCAGTTCCTTCTCGAGAAAGCAGCTAGAGCTCTGTCATTTTGACAGTGGACTCCATGCTTGGACTTACAACCTATACCATTCAAATCACAATCAGGCTCTCTGCAATTCTGATTTCTGTAGCATATCTACATGAGGCCTATAAGGTGACTAGCACTATGGCCTAGAAAGTGCAATGAGGTTCTGCTGAAAGACAGGTTCTGGCATATCCTCAACTTTGTCCTACTAAAAACTTGGTGTTAGAATCCAAAAACACACTCTTCAGAGTGGTCCTGCAGTTTGCACATCAGTTTTCATTCAAGCATTCTTCTGGTGCCAGCTCTCCCATCAACTCAAAGGCAGCTTATATAAAGTGCAGTACATTCTCAGACAAAGCAGCTACATCTCTGTCCGTTTGGCTGTGCACTCCACTGTGGGACTTATATCCAATACCATTCACATCCCAATCTGTCTCTCTGCATTGCTGGTTTCTGTAGCACATCTCTATGAGGCCAGTACAGTGACTAGAACTTTGGTTTAGAAGTTGCATTGAGGTTCTGCTGAAAGTGAGGTGCTGGAAATTCCTCCACTTTGCCCTAAGAACTTATTGTAAGCCAAAATCACTCTTCAGAATGATCCCACAGTTTGTACTTCAGTTTTCATTGAAGCATTTTTCTAGCAACTGCTGTCCCATGCAAGTCCATGGAAGGTCATGACATAAAGTGTATTTCCTCTTCAGAGAAAGCAGCCTGAGCACGGAGGGTTTACCAGTGCACTCCACTCTAGGACTTCCATCCAACACCATTCAAAACACATTCTAGCTGTCTGTATTCCTGAATTCTGTAGCATAACGTTATGTGGAATGTACCTCAAATAGCACTTTGGCCCAAAAATTGCATTGAGGTTCTGCTGAAAGACAGGTGCTTGACAGTCCTCAACTTTGCCCTAAGATGAACTTGATGTTTAAATCAAAAACACTCTTCAGTATGATCCTTCAGGTTATACTTCAGCTTTCATTGAAACATTCTTCTAGCCCCAGCTGTCCCGTGTCAGTCAATGGAAGTTTATAATATAAAGTGCAGCTCCTTCTCAGAGAAAGCAGCTAAACGTCTGCTATTTGGGCAGTGCACTACACTCTTTGACTTACTTCCAATACAATTCACATCACAATCTGTCTCTCTGCATTGCTGATTTCTGTAGCACACAGCTATGAGGCCTGTACCATGAAAAGCAGTTTGGCCTAGAAAACGCTTTGAGGTTCTCCTGAAAGGTCCTGGAAAGTCCTCAGCTTTAGCCTAAGCAGAAAGTGATGTAGAAGCCAAACACACTATTCAGAATATTCCGGCAGTTTGCACTTCAGTTTTCATTCAAGCATAATTCCTGCTCTAGCTCTCCCTTGCATGTCAAAGGAAGGTGAGGAATTAAAGTTCAGTTTCTTAGGGAAAGCAGCTAGAGCTCTGTGAGTGTGGCAGTACACTACACCCTAGGACTTATATCCAATACCATTTACATCACAATCTGGTACTCTGCATTGCTGATATCTGCTGCACATCATTATTAGGCTTGTTCCATGAATATCACTTTGGCATAGAACATGCCTTGAGGTTCTACCGAAAGACAGGTCCTGCAAAGTTCTCACCTATTTTTTTAAGCAGAGCTTGATGTTAGACTTGAAACACTCTTCAGAATGGTCCTGCAGTTTGCATTTCAGTGTTCCTTCAAGCACACTTCGAATGCTAGCTTTCCCAAGCAAGTCAAAGGAAGGTTAGAATGTAAAGTGCAGTTCTTTCTCAGAGAAAGCAGATAGACATTTGTCAGTTTGCAATTGCGCTCCACACTTGGATGTCCAGTACCGTCCAAAGAAGACCGTTTTGTTAGAAGCCAAACACACTCTTCAGATCGGCCTGGCAGTTTGCACTTCAGTTTTCTTTCAGGCACAGTTCTATCGCCAGCTCTCCCGTGCAAGTCAATGGAAGGTTAGGATAGAAAGTGCAGTTCCTTCTTAGAAAAAGCAGCTAGAGCTCTGTCAGTTTTCTAGAGTACACCATTCTTTGCTGTCCATGCAGGATCATTCACATCACAACCTGGCCGCCTGTATCGCTGATTTCTGCAGCACGAGTCTATGAGGCGTATATGCTGAGTAGCACCTTGGCCTAGAAAATGCATTGAGATCCTGATGAAACACAGGTCCTGGAAAGTCCTCTACTTTGTCTGAAGAAGGACTTCATGTGAGAAACCACGCACAGTCTTCACTATGGCCCGGCAGTGTGCACGTTAGTGTTCCTTCAAGAACAATTCTAGCCCCAGCTTTGCCATGCAAGTCCAAGGAAAGTTAGGATATAAAGGTCCGTTCCTTCTCCAAGAAAGGAGCTAGAGCTTTGTCAGTTTGCAAGTGCACTCCAATCTTGGACTTGTATCAAATACCGTTAACATCCCAATCTGGCTCTCAGCATTGCTGAATTCTGTAGCAGAACTCTTTGGGGCCTGTACAATGAAAGGCTCTTTGGCCTGAAAATTGCCCTAAGATTCTGCTGAAAGACAGGTCCCGGAAAGCCCTCAACTTTGTCCTAAGAACGTGTTGTTAGAAGCCAAACTCTTCAGAATTGTTCAGCATTCTGCACTTCACTTTTCATTCGAACCTTCTTCTAGTGCCAGCTCTCCCATGCACATCAATGGAAGGTAAGGATACACTCTGCAGTTCCTTCTCGAGAAAGCAGCTAGAGCTCTGTCATTTTGACAGTGGACTCCATGCTTGGACTTACAACCTATACCATTCAAATCACAATCAGGCTCTCTGCAATTCTGATTTCTGTAGCATATCTACATGAGGCCTATAAGGTGACTAGCACTATGGCCTAGAAAGTGCAATGAGGTTCTGCTGAAAGACAGGTTCTGGCATATCCTCAACTTTGTCCTACTAAAAACTTGGTGTTAGAATCCAAAAACACACTCTTCAGAGTGGTCCTGCAGTTTGCACATCAGTTTTCATTCAAGCATTCTTCTGGTGCCAGCTCTCCCATCAACTCAAAGGCAGCTTATATAAAGTGCAGTACATTCTCAGACAAAGCAGCTACATCTCTGTCCGTTTGGCTGTGCACTCCACTGTGGGACTTATATCCAATACCATTCACATCCCAATCTGTCTCTCTGCATTGCTGGTTTCTGTAGCACATCTCTATGAGGCCAGTACAGTGACTAGAACTTTGGTTTAGAAGTTGCATTGAGGTTCTGCTGAAAGTGAGGTGCTGGAAATTCCTCCACTTTGCCCTAAGAACTTATTGTAAGCCAAAATCACTCTTCAGAATGATCCCACAGTTTGTACTTCAGTTTTCATTGAAGCATTTTTCTAGCAACTGCTGTCCCATGCAAGTCCATGGAAGGTCATGACATAAAGTGTATTTCCTCTTCAGAGAAAGCAGCCTGAGCACGGAGGGTTTACCAGTGCACTCCACTCTAGGACTTCCATCCAACACCATTCAAAACACATTCTAGCTGTCTGTATTCCTGAATTCTGTAGCATAACGTTATGTGGAATGTACCTCAAATAGCACTTTGGCCCAAAAATTGCATTGAGGTTCTGCTGAAAGACAGGTGCTTGACAGTCCTCAACTTTGCCCTAAGATGAACTTGATGTTTAAATCAAAAACACTCTTCAGTATGATCCTTCAGGTTATACTTCAGCTTTCATTGAAACATTCTTCTAGCCCCAGCTGTCCCGTGTCAGTCAATGGAAGTTTATAATATAAAGTGCAGCTCCTTCTCAGAGAAAGCAGCTAAACGTCTGCTATTTGGGCAGTGCACTACACTCTTTGACTTACTTCCAATACAATTCACATCACAATCTGTCTCTCTGCATTGCTGATTTCTGTAGCACACAGCTATGAGGCCTGTACCATGAAAAGCAGTTTGGCCTAGAAAACGCTTTGAGGTTCTCCTGAAAGGTCCTGGAAAGTCCTCAGCTTTAGCCTAAGCAGAAAGTGATGTAGAAGCCAAACACACTATTCAGAATATTCCGGCAGTTTGCACTTCAGTTTTCATTCAAGCATAATTCCTGCTCTAGCTCTCCCTTGCATGTCAAAGGAAGGTGAGGAATTAAAGTTCAGTTTCTTAGGGAAAGCAGCTAGAGCTCTGTGAGTGTGGCAGTACACTACACCCTAGGACTTATATCCAATACCATTTACATCACAATCTGGTACTCTGCATTGCTGATATCTGCTGCACATCATTATTAGGCTTGTTCCATGAATATCACTTTGGCATAGAACATGCCTTGAGGTTCTACCGAAAGACAGGTCCTGCAAAGTTCTCACCTATTTTTTTAAGCAGAGCTTGATGTTAGACTTGAAACACTCTTCAGAATGGTCCTGCAGTTTGCATTTCAGTGTTCCTTCAAGCACACTTCGAATGCTAGCTTTCCCAAGCAAGTCAAAGGAAGGTTAGAATGTAAAGTGCAGTTCTTTCTCAGAGAAAGCAGATAGACATTTGTCAGTTTGCAATTGCGCTCCACACTTGGATGTCCAGTACCGTCCAAAGAAGACCGTTTTGTTAGAAGCCAAACACACTCTTCAGATCGGCCTGGCAGTTTGCACTTCAGTTTTCTTTCAGGCACAGTTCTATCGCCAGCTCTCCCGTGCAAGTCAATGGAAGGTTAGGATAGAAAGTGCAGTTCCTTCTTAGAAAAAGCAGCTAGAGCTCTGTCAGTTTTCTAGAGTACACCATTCTTTGCTGTCCATGCAGGATCATTCACATCACAACCTGGCCGCCTGTATCGCTGATTTCTGCAGCACGAGTCTATGAGGCGTATATGCTGAGTAGCACCTTGGCCTAGAAAATGCATTGAGATCCTGATGAAACACAGGTCCTGGAAAGTCCTCTACTTTGTCTGAAGAAGGACTTCATGTGAGAAACCACGCACAGTCTTCACTATGGCCCGGCAGTGTGCACGTTAGTGTTCCTTCAAGAACAATTCTAGCCCCAGCTTTGCCATGCAAGTCCAAGGAAAGTTAGGATATAAAGGTCCGTTCCTTCTCCAAGAAAGGAGCTAGAGCTTTGTCAGTTTGCAAGTGCACTCCAATCTTGGACTTGTATCAAATACCGTTAACATCCCAATCTGGCTCTCAGCATTGCTGAATTCTGTAGCAGAACTCTTTGGGGCCTGTACAATGAAAGGCTCTTTGGCCTGAAAATTGCCCTAAGATTCTGCTGAAAGACAGGTCCCGGAAAGCCCTCAACTTTGTCCTAAGAACGTGTTGTTAGAAGCCAAACTCTTCAGAATTGTTCAGCATTCTGCACTTCACTTTTCATTCGAACCTTCTTCTAGTGCCAGCTCTCCCATGCACATCAATGGAAGGTAAGGATACACTCTGCAGTTCCTTCTCGAGAAAGCAGCTAGAGCTCTGTCATTTTGACAGTGGACTCCATGCTTGGACTTACAACCTATACCATTCAAATCACAATCAGGCTCTCTGCAATTCTGATTTCTGTAGCATATCTACATGAGGCCTATAAGGTGACTAGCACTATGGCCTAGAAAGTGCAATGAGGTTCTGCTGAAAGACAGGTTCTGGCATATCCTCAACTTTGTCCTACTAAAAACTTGGTGTTAGAATCCAAAAACACACTCTTCAGAGTGGTCCTGCAGTTTGCACATCAGTTTTCATTCAAGCATTCTTCTGGTGCCAGCTCTCCCATCAACTCAAAGGCAGCTTATATAAAGTGCAGTACATTCTCAGACAAAGCAGCTACATCTCTGTCCGTTTGGCTGTGCACTCCACTGTGGGACTTATATCCAATACCATTCACATCCCAATCTGTCTCTCTGCATTGCTGGTTTCTGTAGCACATCTCTATGAGGCCAGTACAGTGACTAGAACTTTGGTTTAGAAGTTGCATTGAGGTTCTGCTGAAAGTGAGGTGCTGGAAATTCCTCCACTTTGCCCTAAGAACTTATTGTAAGCCAAAATCACTCTTCAGAATGATCCCACAGTTTGTACTTCAGTTTTCATTGAAGCATTTTTCTAGCAACTGCTGTCCCATGCAAGTCCATGGAAGGTCATGACATAAAGTGTATTTCCTCTTCAGAGAAAGCAGCCTGAGCACGGAGGGTTTACCAGTGCACTCCACTCTAGGACTTCCATCCAACACCATTCAAAACACATTCTAGCTGTCTGTATTCCTGAATTCTGTAGCATAACGTTATGTGGAATGTACCTCAAATAGCACTTTGGCCCAAAAATTGCATTGAGGTTCTGCTGAAAGACAGGTGCTTGACAGTCCTCAACTTTGCCCTAAGATGAACTTGATGTTTAAATCAAAAACACTCTTCAGTATGATCCTTCAGGTTATACTTCAGCTTTCATTGAAACATTCTTCTAGCCCCAGCTGTCCCGTGTCAGTCAATGGAAGTTTATAATATAAAGTGCAGCTCCTTCTCAGAGAAAGCAGCTAAACGTCTGCTATTTGGGCAGTGCACTACACTCTTTGACTTACTTCCAATACAATTCACATCACAATCTGTCTCTCTGCATTGCTGATTTCTGTAGCACACAGCTATGAGGCCTGTACCATGAAAAGCAGTTTGGCCTAGAAAACGCTTTGAGGTTCTCCTGAAAGGTCCTGGAAAGTCCTCAGCTTTAGCCTAAGCAGAAAGTGATGTAGAAGCCAAACACACTATTCAGAATATTCCGGCAGTTTGCACTTCAGTTTTCATTCAAGCATAATTCCTGCTCTAGCTCTCCCTTGCATGTCAAAGGAAGGTGAGGAATTAAAGTTCAGTTTCTTAGGGAAAGCAGCTAGAGCTCTGTGAGTGTGGCAGTACACTACACCCTAGGACTTATATCCAATACCATTTACATCACAATCTGGTACTCTGCATTGCTGATATCTGCTGCACATCATTATTAGGCTTGTTCCATGAATATCACTTTGGCATAGAACAT
This sequence comes from Heterocephalus glaber, assembly GCF_053883595.1. Taxonomy (NCBI): domain Eukaryota; kingdom Metazoa; phylum Chordata; class Mammalia; order Rodentia; family Bathyergidae; genus Heterocephalus; species Heterocephalus glaber. The sequence goes on from NW_028258160.1 coordinate 144,124, forward strand.
GCCTTGAGGTTCTACCGAAAGACAGGTCCTGCAAAGTTCTCACCTATTTTTTTAAGCAGAGCTTGATGTTAGACTTGAAACACTCTTCAGAATGGTCCTGCAGTTTGCATTTCAGTGTTCCTTCAAGCACACTTCGAATGCTAGCTTTCCCAAGCAAGTCAAAGGAAGGTTAGAATGTAAAGTGCAGTTCTTTCTCAGAGAAAGCAGATAGACATTTGTCAGTTTGCAATTGCGCTCCACACTTGGATGTCCAGTACCGTCCAAAGAAGACCGTTTTGTTAGAAGCCAAACACACTCTTCAGATCGGCCTGGCAGTTTGCACTTCAGTTTTCTTTCAGGCACAGTTCTATCGCCAGCTCTCCCGTGCAAGTCAATGGAAGGTTAGGATAGAAAGTGCAGTTCCTTCTTAGAAAAAGCAGCTAGAGCTCTGTCAGTTTTCTAGAGTACACCATTCTTTGCTGTCCATGCAGGATCATTCACATCACAACCTGGCCGCCTGTATCGCTGATTTCTGCAGCACGAGTCTATGAGGCGTATATGCTGAGTAGCACCTTGGCCTAGAAAATGCATTGAGATCCTGATGAAACACAGGTCCTGGAAAGTCCTCTACTTTGTCTGAAGAAGGACTTCATGTGAGAAACCACGCACAGTCTTCACTATGGCCCGGCAGTGTGCACGTTAGTGTTCCTTCAAGAACAATTCTAGCCCCAGCTTTGCCATGCAAGTCCAAGGAAAGTTAGGATATAAAGGTCCGTTCCTTCTCCAAGAAAGGAGCTAGAGCTTTGTCAGTTTGCAAGTGCACTCCAATCTTGGACTTGTATCAAATACCGTTAACATCCCAATCTGGCTCTCAGCATTGCTGAATTCTGTAGCAGAACTCTTTGGGGCCTGTACAATGAAAGGCTCTTTGGCCTGAAAATTGCCCTAAGATTCTGCTGAAAGACAGGTCCCGGAAAGCCCTCAACTTTGTCCTAAGAACGTGTTGTTAGAAGCCAAACTCTTCAGAATTGTTCAGCATTCTGCACTTCACTTTTCATTCGAACCTTCTTCTAGTGCCAGCTCTCCCATGCACATCAATGGAAGGTAAGGATACACTCTGCAGTTCCTTCTCGAGAAAGCAGCTAGAGCTCTGTCATTTTGACAGTGGACTCCATGCTTGGACTTACAACCTATACCATTCAAATCACAATCAGGCTCTCTGCAATTCTGATTTCTGTAGCATATCTACATGAGGCCTATAAGGTGACTAGCACTATGGCCTAGAAAGTGCAATGAGGTTCTGCTGAAAGACAGGTTCTGGCATATCCTCAACTTTGTCCTACTAAAAACTTGGTGTTAGAATCCAAAAACACACTCTTCAGAGTGGTCCTGCAGTTTGCACATCAGTTTTCATTCAAGCATTCTTCTGGTGCCAGCTCTCCCATCAACTCAAAGGCAGCTTATATAAAGTGCAGTACATTCTCAGACAAAGCAGCTACATCTCTGTCCGTTTGGCTGTGCACTCCACTGTGGGACTTATATCCAATACCATTCACATCCCAATCTGTCTCTCTGCATTGCTGGTTTCTGTAGCACATCTCTATGAGGCCAGTACAGTGACTAGAACTTTGGTTTAGAAGTTGCATTGAGGTTCTGCTGAAAGTGAGGTGCTGGAAATTCCTCCACTTTGCCCTAAGAACTTATTGTAAGCCAAAATCACTCTTCAGAATGATCCCACAGTTTGTACTTCAGTTTTCATTGAAGCATTTTTCTAGCAACTGCTGTCCCATGCAAGTCCATGGAAGGTCATGACATAAAGTGTATTTCCTCTTCAGAGAAAGCAGCCTGAGCACGGAGGGTTTACCAGTGCACTCCACTCTAGGACTTCCATCCAACACCATTCAAAACACATTCTAGCTGTCTGTATTCCTGAATTCTGTAGCATAACGTTATGTGGAATGTACCTCAAATAGCACTTTGGCCCAAAAATTGCATTGAGGTTCTGCTGAAAGACAGGTGCTTGACAGTCCTCAACTTTGCCCTAAGATGAACTTGATGTTTAAATCAAAAACACTCTTCAGTATGATCCTTCAGGTTATACTTCAGCTTTCATTGAAACATTCTTCTAGCCCCAGCTGTCCCGTGTCAGTCAATGGAAGTTTATAATATAAAGTGCAGCTCCTTCTCAGAGAAAGCAGCTAAACGTCTGCTATTTGGGCAGTGCACTACACTCTTTGACTTACTTCCAATACAATTCACATCACAATCTGTCTCTCTGCATTGCTGATTTCTGTAGCACACAGCTATGAGGCCTGTACCATGAAAAGCAGTTTGGCCTAGAAAACGCTTTGAGGTTCTCCTGAAAGGTCCTGGAAAGTCCTCAGCTTTAGCCTAAGCAGAAAGTGATGTAGAAGCCAAACACACTATTCAGAATATTCCGGCAGTTTGCACTTCAGTTTTCATTCAAGCATAATTCCTGCTCTAGCTCTCCCTTGCATGTCAAAGGAAGGTGAGGAATTAAAGTTCAGTTTCTTAGGGAAAGCAGCTAGAGCTCTGTGAGTGTGGCAGTACACTACACCCTAGGACTTATATCCAATACCATTTACATCACAATCTGGTACTCTGCATTGCTGATATCTGCTGCACATCATTATTAGGCTTGTTCCATGAATATCACTTTGGCATAGAACATGCCTTGAGGTTCTACCGAAAGACAGGTCCTGCAAAGTTCTCACCTATTTTTTTAAGCAGAGCTTGATGTTAGACTTGAAACACTCTTCAGAATGGTCCTGCAGTTTGCATTTCAGTGTTCCTTCAAGCACACTTCGAATGCTAGCTTTCCCAAGCAAGTCAAAGGAAGGTTAGAATGTAAAGTGCAGTTCTTTCTCAGAGAAAGCAGATAGACATTTGTCAGTTTGCAATTGCGCTCCACACTTGGATGTCCAGTACCGTCCAAAGAAGACCGTTTTGTTAGAAGCCAAACACACTCTTCAGATCGGCCTGGCAGTTTGCACTTCAGTTTTCTTTCAGGCACAGTTCTATCGCCAGCTCTCCCGTGCAAGTCAATGGAAGGTTAGGATAGAAAGTGCAGTTCCTTCTTAGAAAAAGCAGCTAGAGCTCTGTCAGTTTTCTAGAGTACACCATTCTTTGCTGTCCATGCAGGATCATTCACATCACAACCTGGCCGCCTGTATCGCTGATTTCTGCAGCACGAGTCTATGAGGCGTATATGCTGAGTAGCACCTTGGCCTAGAAAATGCATTGAGATCCTGATGAAACACAGGTCCTGGAAAGTCCTCTACTTTGTCTGAAGAAGGACTTCATGTGAGAAACCACGCACAGTCTTCACTATGGCCCGGCAGTGTGCACGTTAGTGTTCCTTCAAGAACAATTCTAGCCCCAGCTTTGCCATGCAAGTCCAAGGAAAGTTAGGATATAAAGGTCCGTTCCTTCTCCAAGAAAGGAGCTAGAGCTTTGTCAGTTTGCAAGTGCACTCCAATCTTGGACTTGTATCAAATACCGTTAACATCCCAATCTGGCTCTCAGCATTGCTGAATTCTGTAGCAGAACTCTTTGGGGCCTGTACAATGAAAGGCTCTTTGGCCTGAAAATTGCCCTAAGATTCTGCTGAAAGACAGGTCCCGGAAAGCCCTCAACTTTGTCCTAAGAACGTGTTGTTAGAAGCCAAACTCTTCAGAATTGTTCAGCATTCTGCACTTCACTTTTCATTCGAACCTTCTTCTAGTGCCAGCTCTCCCATGCACATCAATGGAAGGTAAGGATACACTCTGCAGTTCCTTCTCGAGAAAGCAGCTAGAGCTCTGTCATTTTGACAGTGGACTCCATGCTTGGACTTACAACCTATACCATTCAAATCACAATCAGGCTCTCTGCAATTCTGATTTCTGTAGCATATCTACATGAGGCCTATAAGGTGACTAGCACTATGGCCTAGAAAGTGCAATGAGGTTCTGCTGAAAGACAGGTTCTGGCATATCCTCAACTTTGTCCTACTAAAAACTTGGTGTTAGAATCCAAAAACACACTCTTCAGAGTGGTCCTGCAGTTTGCACATCAGTTTTCATTCAAGCATTCTTCTGGTGCCAGCTCTCCCATCAACTCAAAGGCAGCTTATATAAAGTGCAGTACATTCTCAGACAAAGCAGCTACATCTCTGTCCGTTTGGCTGTGCACTCCACTGTGGGACTTATATCCAATACCATTCACATCCCAATCTGTCTCTCTGCATTGCTGGTTTCTGTAGCACATCTCTATGAGGCCAGTACAGTGACTAGAACTTTGGTTTAGAAGTTGCATTGAGGTTCTGCTGAAAGTGAGGTGCTGGAAATTCCTCCACTTTGCCCTAAGAACTTATTGTAAGCCAAAATCACTCTTCAGAATGATCCCACAGTTTGTACTTCAGTTTTCATTGAAGCATTTTTCTAGCAACTGCTGTCCCATGCAAGTCCATGGAAGGTCATGACATAAAGTGTATTTCCTCTTCAGAGAAAGCAGCCTGAGCACGGAGGGTTTACCAGTGCACTCCACTCTAGGACTTCCATCCAACACCATTCAAAACACATTCTAGCTGTCTGTATTCCTGAATTCTGTAGCATAACGTTATGTGGAATGTACCTCAAATAGCACTTTGGCCCAAAAATTGCATTGAGGTTCTGCTGAAAGACAGGTGCTTGACAGTCCTCAACTTTGCCCTAAGATGAACTTGATGTTTAAATCAAAAACACTCTTCAGTATGATCCTTCAGGTTATACTTCAGCTTTCATTGAAACATTCTTCTAGCCCCAGCTGTCCCGTGTCAGTCAATGGAAGTTTATAATATAAAGTGCAGCTCCTTCTCAGAGAAAGCAGCTAAACGTCTGCTATTTGGGCAGTGCACTACACTCTTTGACTTACTTCCAATACAATTCACATCACAATCTGTCTCTCTGCATTGCTGATTTCTGTAGCACACAGCTATGAGGCCTGTACCATGAAAAGCAGTTTGGCCTAGAAAACGCTTTGAGGTTCTCCTGAAAGGTCCTGGAAAGTCCTCAGCTTTAGCCTAAGCAGAAAGTGATGTAGAAGCCAAACACACTATTCAGAATATTCCGGCAGTTTGCACTTCAGTTTTCATTCAAGCATAATTCCTGCTCTAGCTCTCCCTTGCATGTCAAAGGAAGGTGAGGAATTAAAGTTCAGTTTCTTAGGGAAAGCAGCTAGAGCTCTGTGAGTGTGGCAGTACACTACACCCTAGGACTTATATCCAATACCATTTACATCACAATCTGGTACTCTGCATTGCTGATATCTGCTGCACATCATTATTAGGCTTGTTCCATGAATATCACTTTGGCATAGAACATGCCTTGAGGTTCTACCGAAAGACAGGTCCTGCAAAGTTCTCACCTATTTTTTTAAGCAGAGCTTGATGTTAGACTTGAAACACTCTTCAGAATGGTCCTGCAGTTTGCATTTCAGTGTTCCTTCAAGCACACTTCGAATGCTAGCTTTCCCAAGCAAGTCAAAGGAAGGTTAGAATGTAAAGTGCAGTTCTTTCTCAGAGAAAGCAGATAGACATTTGTCAGTTTGCAATTGCGCTCCACACTTGGATGTCCAGTACCGTCCAAAGAAGACCGTTTTGTTAGAAGCCAAACACACTCTTCAGATCGGCCTGGCAGTTTGCACTTCAGTTTTCTTTCAGGCACAGTTCTATCGCCAGCTCTCCCGTGCAAGTCAATGGAAGGTTAGGATAGAAAGTGCAGTTCCTTCTTAGAAAAAGCAGCTAGAGCTCTGTCAGTTTTCTAGAGTACACCATTCTTTGCTGTCCATGCAGGATCATTCACATCACAACCTGGCCGCCTGTATCGCTGATTTCTGCAGCACGAGTCTATGAGGCGTATATGCTGAGTAGCACCTTGGCCTAGAAAATGCATTGAGATCCTGATGAAACACAGGTCCTGGAAAGTCCTCTACTTTGTCTGAAGAAGGACTTCATGTGAGAAACCACGCACAGTCTTCACTATGGCCCGGCAGTGTGCACGTTAGTGTTCCTTCAAGAACAATTCTAGCCCCAGCTTTGCCATGCAAGTCCAAGGAAAGTTAGGATATAAAGGTCCGTTCCTTCTCCAAGAAAGGAGCTAGAGCTTTGTCAGTTTGCAAGTGCACTCCAATCTTGGACTTGTATCAAATACCGTTAACATCCCAATCTGGCTCTCAGCATTGCTGAATTCTGTAGCAGAACTCTTTGGGGCCTGTACAATGAAAGGCTCTTTGGCCTGAAAATTGCCCTAAGATTCTGCTGAAAGACAGGTCCCGGAAAGCCCTCAACTTTGTCCTAAGAACGTGTTGTTAGAAGCCAAACTCTTCAGAATTGTTCAGCATTCTGCACTTCACTTTTCATTCGAACCTTCTTCTAGTGCCAGCTCTCCCATGCACATCAATGGAAGGTAAGGATACACTCTGCAGTTCCTTCTCGAGAAAGCAGCTAGAGCTCTGTCATTTTGACAGTGGACTCCATGCTTGGACTTACAACCTATACCATTCAAATCACAATCAGGCTCTCTGCAATTCTGATTTCTGTAGCATATCTACATGAGGCCTATAAGGTGACTAGCACTATGGCCTAGAAAGTGCAATGAGGTTCTGCTGAAAGACAGGTTCTGGCATATCCTCAACTTTGTCCTACTAAAAACTTGGTGTTAGAATCCAAAAACACACTCTTCAGAGTGGTCCTGCAGTTTGCACATCAGTTTTCATTCAAGCATTCTTCTGGTGCCAGCTCTCCCATCAACTCAAAGGCAGCTTATATAAAGTGCAGTACATTCTCAGACAAAGCAGCTACATCTCTGTCCGTTTGGCTGTGCACTCCACTGTGGGACTTATATCCAATACCATTCACATCCCAATCTGTCTCTCTGCATTGCTGGTTTCTGTAGCACATCTCTATGAGGCCAGTACAGTGACTAGAACTTTGGTTTAGAAGTTGCATTGAGGTTCTGCTGAAAGTGAGGTGCTGGAAATTCCTCCACTTTGCCCTAAGAACTTATTGTAAGCCAAAATCACTCTTCAGAATGATCCCACAGTTTGTACTTCAGTTTTCATTGAAGCATTTTTCTAGCAACTGCTGTCCCATGCAAGTCCATGGAAGGTCATGACATAAAGTGTATTTCCTCTTCAGAGAAAGCAGCCTGAGCACGGAGGGTTTACCAGTGCACTCCACTCTAGGACTTCCATCCAACACCATTCAAAACACATTCTAGCTGTCTGTATTCCTGAATTCTGTAGCATAACGTTATGTGGAATGTACCTCAAATAGCACTTTGGCCCAAAAATTGCATTGAGGTTCTGCTGAAAGACAGGTGCTTGACAGTCCTCAACTTTGCCCTAAGATGAACTTGATGTTTAAATCAAAAACACTCTTCAGTATGATCCTTCAGGTTATACTTCAGCTTTCATTGAAACATTCTTCTAGCCCCAGCTGTCCCGTGTCAGTCAATGGAAGTTTATAATATAAAGTGCAGCTCCTTCTCAGAGAAAGCAGCTAAACGTCTGCTATTTGGGCAGTGCACTACACTCTTTGACTTACTTCCAATACAATTCACATCACAATCTGTCTCTCTGCATTGCTGATTTCTGTAGCACACAGCTATGAGGCCTGTACCATGAAAAGCAGTTTGGCCTAGAAAACGCTTTGAGGTTCTCCTGAAAGGTCCTGGAAAGTCCTCAGCTTTAGCCTAAGCAGAAAGTGATGTAGAAGCCAAACACACTATTCAGAATATTCCGGCAGTTTGCACTTCAGTTTTCATTCAAGCATAATTCCTGCTCTAGCTCTCCCTTGCATGTCAAAGGAAGGTGAGGAATTAAAGTTCAGTTTCTTAGGGAAAGCAGCTAGAGCTCTGTGAGTGTGGCAGTACACTACACCCTAGGACTTATATCCAATACCATTTACATCACAATCTGGTACTCTGCATTGCTGATATCTGCTGCACATCATTATTAGGCTTGTTCCATGAATATCACTTTGGCATAGAACATGCCTTGAGGTTCTACCGAAAGACAGGTCCTGCAAAGTTCTCACCTATTTTTTTAAGCAGAGCTTGATGTTAGACTTGAAACACTCTTCAGAATGGTCCTGCAGTTTGCATTTCAGTGTTCCTTCAAGCACACTTCGAATGCTAGCTTTCCCAAGCAAGTCAAAGGAAGGTTAGAATGTAAAGTGCAGTTCTTTCTCAGAGAAAGCAGATAGACATTTGTCAGTTTGCAATTGCGCTCCACACTTGGATGTCCAGTACCGTCCAAAGAAGACCGTTTTGTTAGAAGCCAAACACACTCTTCAGATCGGCCTGGCAGTTTGCACTTCAGTTTTCTTTCAGGCACAGTTCTATCGCCAGCTCTCCCGTGCAAGTCAATGGAAGGTTAGGATAGAAAGTGCAGTTCCTTCTTAGAAAAAGCAGCTAGAGCTCTGTCAGTTTTCTAGAGTACACCATTCTTTGCTGTCCATGCAGGATCATTCACATCACAACCTGGCCGCCTGTATCGCTGATTTCTGCAGCACGAGTCTATGAGGCGTATATGCTGAGTAGCACCTTGGCCTAGAAAATGCATTGAGATCCTGATGAAACACAGGTCCTGGAAAGTCCTCTACTTTGTCTGAAGAAGGACTTCATGTGAGAAACCACGCACAGTCTTCACTATGGCCCGGCAGTGTGCACGTTAGTGTTCCTTCAAGAACAATTCTAGCCCCAGCTTTGCCATGCAAGTCCAAGGAAAGTTAGGATATAAAGGTCCGTTCCTTCTCCAAGAAAGGAGCTAGAGCTTTGTCAGTTTGCAAGTGCACTCCAATCTTGGACTTGTATCAAATACCGTTAACATCCCAATCTGGCTCTCAGCATTGCTGAATTCTGTAGCAGAACTCTTTGGGGCCTGTACAATGAAAGGCTCTTTGGCCTGAAAATTGCCCTAAGATTCTGCTGAAAGACAGGTCCCGGAAAGCCCTCAACTTTGTCCTAAGAACGTGTTGTTAGAAGCCAAACTCTTCAGAATTGTTCAGCATTCTGCACTTCACTTTTCATTCGAACCTTCTTCTAGTGCCAGCTCTCCCATGCACATCAATGGAAGGTAAGGATACACTCTGCAGTTCCTTCTCGAGAAAGCAGCTAGAGCTCTGTCATTTTGACAGTGGACTCCATGCTTGGACTTACAACCTATACCATTCAAATCACAATCAGGCTCTCTGCAATTCTGATTTCTGTAGCATATCTACATGAGGCCTATAAGGTGACTAGCACTATGGCCTAGAAAGTGCAATGAGGTTCTGCTGAAAGACAGGTTCTGGCATATCCTCAACTTTGTCCTACTAAAAACTTGGTGTTAGAATCCAAAAACACACTCTTCAGAGTGGTCCTGCAGTTTGCACATCAGTTTTCATTCAAGCATTCTTCTGGTGCCAGCTCTCCCATCAACTCAAAGGCAGCTTATATAAAGTGCAGTACATTCTCAGACAAAGCAGCTACATCTCTGTCCGTTTGGCTGTGCACTCCACTGTGGGACTTATATCCAATACCATTCACATCCCAATCTGTCTCTCTGCATTGCTGGTTTCTGTAGCACATCTCTATGAGGCCAGTACAGTGACTAGAACTTTGGTTTAGAAGTTGCATTGAGGTTCTGCTGAAAGTGAGGTGCTGGAAATTCCTCCACTTTGCCCTAAGAACTTATTGTAAGCCAAAATCACTCTTCAGAATGATCCCACAGTTTGTACTTCAGTTTTCATTGAAGCATTTTTCTAGCAACTGCTGTCCCATGCAAGTCCATGGAAGGTCATGACATAAAGTGTATTTCCTCTTCAGAGAAAGCAGCCTGAGCACGGAGGGTTTACCAGTGCACTCCACTCTAGGACTTCCATCCAACACCATTCAAAACACATTCTAGCTGTCTGTATTCCTGAATTCTGTAGCATAACGTTATGTGGAATGTACCTCAAATAGCACTTTGGCCCAAAAATTGCATTGAGGTTCTGCTGAAAGACAGGTGCTTGACAGTCCTCAACTTTGCCCTAAGATGAACTTGATGTTTAAATCAAAAACACTCTTCAGTATGATCCTTCAGGTTATACTTCAGCTTTCATTGAAACATTCTTCTAGCCCCAGCTGTCCCGTGTCAGTCAATGGAAGTTTATAATATAAAGTGCAGCTCCTTCTCAGAGAAAGCAGCTAAACGTCTGCTATTTGGGCAGTGCACTACACTCTTTGACTTACTTCCAATACAATTCACATCACAATCTGTCTCTCTGCATTGCTGATTTCTGTAGCACACAGCTATGAGGCCTGTACCATGAAAAGCAGTTTGGCCTAGAAAACGCTTTGAGGTTCTCCTGAAAGGTCCTGGAAAGTCCTCAGCTTTAGCCTAAGCAGAAAGTGATGTAGAAGCCAAACACACTATTCAGAATATTCCGGCAGTTTGCACTTCAGTTTTCATTCAAGCATAATTCCTGCTCTAGCTCTCCCTTGCATGTCAAAGGAAGGTGAGGAATTAAAGTTCAGTTTCTTAGGGAAAGCAGCTAGAGCTCTGTGAGTGTGGCAGTACACTACACCCTAGGACTTATATCCAATACCATTTACATCACAATCTGGTACTCTGCATTGCTGATATCTGCTGCACATCATTATTAGGCTTGTTCCATGAATATCACTTTGGCATAGAACATGCCTTGAGGTTCTACCGAAAGACAGGTCCTGCAAAGTTCTCACCTATTTTTTTAAGCAGAGCTTGATGTTAGACTTGAAACACTCTTCAGAATGGTCCTGCAGTTTGCATTTCAGTGTTCCTTCAAGCACACTTCGAATGCTAGCTTTCCCAAGCAAGTCAAAGGAAGGTTAGAATGTAAAGTGCAGTTCTTTCTCAGAGAAAGCAGATAGACATTTGTCAGTTTGCAATTGCGCTCCACACTTGGATGTCCAGTACCGTCCAAAGAAGACCGTTTTGTTAGAAGCCAAACACACTCTTCAGATCGGCCTGGCAGTTTGCACTTCAGTTTTCTTTCAGGCACAGTTCTATCGCCAGCTCTCCCGTGCAAGTCAATGGAAGGTTAGGATAGAAAGTGCAGTTCCTTCTTAGAAAAAGCAGCTAGAGCTCTGTCAGTTTTCTAGAGTACACCATTCTTTGCTGTCCATGCAGGATCATTCACATCACAACCTGGCCGCCTGTATCGCTGATTTCTGCAGCACGAGTCTATGAGGCGTATATGCTGAGTAGCACCTTGGCCTAGAAAATGCATTGAGATCCTGATGAAACACAGGTCCTGGAAAGTCCTCTACTTTGTCTGAAGAAGGACTTCATGTGAGAAACCACGCACAGTCTTCACTATGGCCCGGCAGTGTGCACGTTAGTGTTCCTTCAAGAACAATTCTAGCCCCAGCTTTGCCATGCAAGTCCAAGGAAAGTTAGGATATAAAGGTCCGTTCCTTCTCCAAGAAAGGAGCTAGAGCTTTGTCAGTTTGCAAGTGCACTCCAATCTTGGACTTGTATCAAATACCGTTAACATCCCAATCTGGCTCTCAGCATTGCTGAATTCTGTAGCAGAACTCTTTGGGGCCTGTACAATGAAAGGCTCTTTGGCCTGAAAATTGCCCTAAGATTCTGCTGAAAGACAGGTCCCGGAAAGCCCTCAACTTTGTCCTAAGAACGTGTTGTTAGAAGCCAAACTCTTCAGAATTGTTCAGCATTCTGCACTTCACTTTTCATTCGAACCTTCTTCTAGTGCCAGCTCTCCCATGCACATCAATGGAAGGTAAGGATACACTCTGCAGTTCCTTCTCGAGAAAGCAGCTAGAGCTCTGTCATTTTGACAGTGGACTCCATGCTTGGACTTACAACCTATACCATTCAAATCACAATCAGGCTCTCTGCAATTCTGATTTCTGTAGCATATCTACATGAGGCCTATAAGGTGACTAGCACTATGGCCTAGAAAGTGCAATGAGGTTCTGCTGAAAGACAGGTTCTGGCATATCCTCAACTTTGTCCTACTAAAAACTTGGTGTTAGAATCCAAAAACACACTCTTCAGAGTGGTCCTGCAGTTTGCACATCAGTTTTCATTCAAGCATTCTTCTGGTGCCAGCTCTCCCATCAACTCAAAGGCAGCTTATATAAAGTGCAGTACATTCTCAGACAAAGCAGCTACATCTCTGTCCGTTTGGCTGTGCACTCCACTGTGGGACTTATATCCAATACCATTCACATCCCAATCTGTCTCTCTGCATTGCTGGTTTCTGTAGCACATCTCTATGAGGCCAGTACAGTGACTAGAACTTTGGTTTAGAAGTTGCATTGAGGTTCTGCTGAAAGTGAGGTGCTGGAAATTCCTCCACTTTGCCCTAAGAACTTATTGTAAGCCAAAATCACTCTTCAGAATGATCCCACAGTTTGTACTTCAGTTTTCATTGAAGCATTTTTCTAGCAACTGCTGTCCCATGCAAGTCCATGGAAGGTCATGACATAAAGTGTATTTCCTCTTCAGAGAAAGCAGCCTGAGCACGGAGGGTTTACCAGTGCACTCCACTCTAGGACTTCCATCCAACACCATTCAAAACACATTCTAGCTGTCTGTATTCCTGAATTCTGTAGCATAACGTTATGTGGAATGTACCTCAAATAGCACTTTGGCCCAAAAATTGCATTGAGGTTCTGCTGAAAGACAGGTGCTTGACAGTCCTCAACTTTGCCCTAAGATGAACTTGATGTTTAAATCAAAAACACTCTTCAGTATGATCCTTCAGGTTATACTTCAGCTTTCATTGAAACATTCTTCTAGCCCCAGCTGTCCCGTGTCAGTCAATGGAAGTTTATAATATAAAGTGCAGCTCCTTCTCAGAGAAAGCAGCTAAACGTCTGCTATTTGGGCAGTGCACTACACTCTTTGACTTACTTCCAATACAATTCACATCACAATCTGTCTCTCTGCATTGCTGATTTCTGTAGCACACAGCTATGAGGCCTGTACCATGAAAAGCAGTTTGGCCTAGAAAACGCTTTGAGGTTCTCCTGAAAGGTCCTGGAAAGTCCTCAGCTTTAGCCTAAGCAGAAAGTGATGTAGAAGCCAAACACACTATTCAGAATATTCCGGCAGTTTGCACTTCAGTTTTCATTCAAGCATAATTCCTGCTCTAGCTCTCCCTTGCATGTCAAAGGAAGGTGAGGAATTAAAGTTCAGTTTCTTAGGGAAAGCAGCTAGAGCTCTGTGAGTGTGGCAGTACACTACACCCTAGGACTTATATCCAATACCATTTACATCACAATCTGGTACTCTGCATTGCTGATATCTGCTGCACATCATTATTAGGCTTGTTCCATGAATATCACTTTGGCATAGAACATGCCTTGAGGTTCTACCGAAAGACAGGTCCTGCAAAGTTCTCACCTATTTTTTTAAGCAGAGCTTGATGTTAGACTTGAAACACTCTTCAGAATGGTCCTGCAGTTTGCATTTCAGTGTTCCTTCAAGCACACTTCGAATGCTAGCTTTCCCAAGCAAGTCAAAGGAAGGTTAGAATGTAAAGTGCAGTTCTTTCTCAGAGAAAGCAGATAGACATTTGTCAGTTTGCAATTGCGCTCCACACTTGGATGTCCAGTACCGTCCAAAGAAGACCGTTTTGTTAGAAGCCAAACACACTCTTCAGATCGGCCTGGCAGTTTGCACTTCAGTTTTCTTTCAGGCACAGTTCTATCGCCAGCTCTCCCGTGCAAGTCAATGGAAGGTTAGGATAGAAAGTGCAGTTCCTTCTTAGAAAAAGCAGCTAGAGCTCTGTCAGTTTTCTAGAGTACACCATTCTTTGCTGTCCATGCAGGATCATTCACATCACAACCTGGCCGCCTGTATCGCTGATTTCTGCAGCACGAGTCTATGAGGCGTATATGCTGAGTAGCACCTTGGCCTAGAAAATGCATTGAGATCCTGATGAAACACAGGTCCTGGAAAGTCCTCTACTTTGTCTGAAGAAGGACTTCATGTGAGAAACCACGCACAGTCTTCACTATGGCCCGGCAGTGTGCACGTTAGTGTTCCTTCAAGAACAATTCTAGCCCCAGCTTTGCCATGCAAGTCCAAGGAAAGTTAGGATATAAAGGTCCGTTCCTTCTCCAAGAAAGGAGCTAGAGCTTTGTCAGTTTGCAAGTGCACTCCAATCTTGGACTTGTATCAAATACCGTTAACATCCCAATCTGGCTCTCAGCATTGCTGAATTCTGTAGCAGAACTCTTTGGGGCCTGTACAATGAAAGGCTCTTTGGCCTGAAAATTGCCCTAAGATTCTGCTGAAAGACAGGTCCCGGAAAGCCCTCAACTTTGTCCTAAGAACGTGTTGTTAGAAGCCAAACTCTTCAGAATTGTTCAGCATTCTGCACTTCACTTTTCATTCGAACCTTCTTCTAGTGCCAGCTCTCCCATGCACATCAATGGAAGGTAAGGATACACTCTGCAGTTCCTTCTCGAGAAAGCAGCTAGAGCTCTGTCATTTTGACAGTGGACTCCATGCTTGGACTTACAACCTATACCATTCAAATCACAATCAGGCTCTCTGCAATTCTGATTTCTGTAGCATATCTACATGAGGCCTATAAGGTGACTAGCACTATGGCCTAGAAAGTGCAATGAGGTTCTGCTGAAAGACAGGTTCTGGCATATCCTCAACTTTGTCCTACTAAAAACTTGGTGTTAGAATCCAAAAACACACTCTTCAGAGTGGTCCTGCAGTTTGCACATCAGTTTTCATTCAAGCATTCTTCTGGTGCCAGCTCTCCCATCAACTCAAAGGCAGCTTATATAAAGTGCAGTACATTCTCAGACAAAGCAGCTACATCTCTGTCCGTTTGGCTGTGCACTCCACTGTGGGACTTATATCCAATACCATTCACATCCCAATCTGTCTCTCTGCATTGCTGGTTTCTGTAGCACATCTCTATGAGGCCAGTACAGTGACTAGAACTTTGGTTTAGAAGTTGCATTGAGGTTCTGCTGAAAGTGAGGTGCTGGAAATTCCTCCACTTTGCCCTAAGAACTTATTGTAAGCCAAAATCACTCTTCAGAATGATCCCACAGTTTGTACTTCAGTTTTCATTGAAGCATTTTTCTAGCAACTGCTGTCCCATGCAAGTCCATGGAAGGTCATGACATAAAGTGTATTTCCTCTTCAGAGAAAGCAGCCTGAGCACGGAGGGTTTACCAGTGCACTCCACTCTAGGACTTCCATCCAACACCATTCAAAACACATTCTAGCTGTCTGTATTCCTGAATTCTGTAGCATAACGTTATGTGGAATGTACCTCAAATAGCACTTTGGCCCAAAAATTGCATTGAGGTTCTGCTGAAAGACAGGTGCTTGACAGTCCTCAACTTTGCCCTAAGATGAACTTGATGTTTAAATCAAAAACACTCTTCAGTATGATCCTTCAGGTTATACTTCAGCTTTCATTGAAACATTCTTCTAGCCCCAGCTGTCCCGTGTCAGTCAATGGAAGTTTATAATATAAAGTGCAGCTCCTTCTCAGAGAAAGCAGCTAAACGTCTGCTATTTGGGCAGTGCACTACACTCTTTGACTTACTTCCAATACAATTCACATCACAATCTGTCTCTCTGCATTGCTGATTTCTGTAGCACACAGCTATGAGGCCTGTACCATGAAAAGCAGTTTGGCCTAGAAAACGCTTTGAGGTTCTCCTGAAAGGTCCTGGAAAGTCCTCAGCTTTAGCCTAAGCAGAAAGTGATGTAGAAGCCAAACACACTATTCAGAATATTCCGGCAGTTTGCACTTCAGTTTTCATTCAAGCATAATTCCTGCTCTAGCTCTCCCTTGCATGTCAAAGGAAGGTGAGGAATTAAAGTTCAGTTTCTTAGGGAAAGCAGCTAGAGCTCTGTGAGTGTGGCAGTACACTACACCCTAGGACTTATATCCAATACCATTTACATCACAATCTGGTACTCTGCATTGCTGATATCTGCTGCACATCATTATTAGGCTTGTTCCATGAATATCACTTTGGCATAGAACATGCCTTGAGGTTCTACCGAAAGACAGGTCCTGCAAAGTTCTCACCTATTTTTTTAAGCAGAGCTTGATGTTAGACTTGAAACACTCTTCAGAATGGTCCTGCAGTTTGCATTTCAGTGTTCCTTCAAGCACACTTCGAATGCTAGCTTTCCCAAGCAAGTCAAAGGAAGGTTAGAATGTAAAGTGCAGTTCTTTCTCAGAGAAAGCAGATAGACATTTGTCAGTTTGCAATTGCGCTCCACACTTGGATGTCCAGTACCGTCCAAAGAAGACCGTTTTGTTAGAAGCCAAACACACTCTTCAGATCGGCCTGGCAGTTTGCACTTCAGTTTTCTTTCAGGCACAGTTCTATCGCCAGCTCTCCCGTGCAAGTCAATGGAAGGTTAGGATAGAAAGTGCAGTTCCTTCTTAGAAAAAGCAGCTAGAGCTCTGTCAGTTTTCTAGAGTACACCATTCTTTGCTGTCCATGCAGGATCATTCACATCACAACCTGGCCGCCTGTATCGCTGATTTCTGCAGCACGAGTCTATGAGGCGTATATGCTGAGTAGCACCTTGGCCTAGAAAATGCATTGAGATCCTGATGAAACACAGGTCCTGGAAAGTCCTCTACTTTGTCTGAAGAAGGACTTCATGTGAGAAACCACGCACAGTCTTCACTATGGCCCGGCAGTGTGCACGTTAGTGTTCCTTCAAGAACAATTCTAGCCCCAGCTTTGCCATGCAAGTCCAAGGAAAGTTAGGATATAAAGGTCCGTTCCTTCTCCAAGAAAGGAGCTAGAGCTTTGTCAGTTTGCAAGTGCACTCCAATCTTGGACTTGTATCAAATACCGTTAACATCCCAATCTGGCTCTCAGCATTGCTGAATTCTGTAGCAGAACTCTTTGGGGCCTGTACAATGAAAGGCTCTTTGGCCTGAAAATTGCCCTAAGATTCTGCTGAAAGACAGGTCCCGGAAAGCCCTCAACTTTGTCCTAAGAACGTGTTGTTAGAAGCCAAACTCTTCAGAATTGTTCAGCATTCTGCACTTCACTTTTCATTCGAACCTTCTTCTAGTGCCAGCTCTCCCATGCACATCAATGGAAGGTAAGGATACACTCTGCAGTTCCTTCTCGAGAAAGCAGCTAGAGCTCTGTCATTTTGACAGTGGACTCCATGCTTGGACTTACAACCTATACCATTCAAATCACAATCAGGCTCTCTGCAATTCTGATTTCTGTAGCATATCTACATGAGGCCTATAAGGTGACTAGCACTATGGCCTAGAAAGTGCAATGAGGTTCTGCTGAAAGACAGGTTCTGGCATATCCTCAACTTTGTCCTACTAAAAACTTGGTGTTAGAATCCAAAAACACACTCTTCAGAGTGGTCCTGCAGTTTGCACATCAGTTTTCATTCAAGCATTCTTCTGGTGCCAGCTCTCCCATCAACTCAAAGGCAGCTTATATAAAGTGCAGTACATTCTCAGACAAAGCAGCTACATCTCTGTCCGTTTGGCTGTGCACTCCACTGTGGGACTTATATCCAATACCATTCACATCCCAATCTGTCTCTCTGCATTGCTGGTTTCTGTAGCACATCTCTATGAGGCCAGTACAGTGACTAGAACTTTGGTTTAGAAGTTGCATTGAGGTTCTGCTGAAAGTGAGGTGCTGGAAATTCCTCCACTTTGCCCTAAGAACTTATTGTAAGCCAAAATCACTCTTCAGAATGATCCCACAGTTTGTACTTCAGTTTTCATTGAAGCATTTTTCTAGCAACTGCTGTCCCATGCAAGTCCATGGAAGGTCATGACATAAAGTGTATTTCCTCTTCAGAGAAAGCAGCCTGAGCACGGAGGGTTTACCAGTGCACTCCACTCTAGGACTTCCATCCAACACCATTCAAAACACATTCTAGCTGTCTGTATTCCTGAATTCTGTAGCATAACGTTATGTGGAATGTACCTCAAATAGCACTTTGGCCCAAAAATTGCATTGAGGTTCTGCTGAAAGACAGGTGCTTGACAGTCCTCAACTTTGCCCTAAGATGAACTTGATGTTTAAATCAAAAACACTCTTCAGTATGATCCTTCAGGTTATACTTCAGCTTTCATTGAAACATTCTTCTAGCCCCAGCTGTCCCGTGTCAGTCAATGGAAGTTTATAATATAAAGTGCAGCTCCTTCTCAGAGAAAGCAGCTAAACGTCTGCTATTTGGGCAGTGCACTACACTCTTTGACTTACTTCCAATACAATTCACATCACAATCTGTCTCTCTGCATTGCTGATTTCTGTAGCACACAGCTATGAGGCCTGTACCATGAAAAGCAGTTTGGCCTAGAAAACGCTTTGAGGTTCTCCTGAAAGGTCCTGGAAAGTCCTCAGCTTTAGCCTAAGCAGAAAGTGATGTAGAAGCCAAACACACTATTCAGAATATTCCGGCAGTTTGCACTTCAGTTTTCATTCAAGCATAATTCCTGCTCTAGCTCTCCCTTGCATGTCAAAGGAAGGTGAGGAATTAAAGTTCAGTTTCTTAGGGAAAGCAGCTAGAGCTCTGTGAGTGTGGCAGTACACTACACCCTAGGACTTATATCCAATACCATTTACATCACAATCTGGTACTCTGCATTGCTGATATCTGCTGCACATCATTATTAGGCTTGTTCCATGAATATCACTTTGGCATAGAACATGCCTTGAGGTTCTACCGAAAGACAGGTCCTGCAAAGTTCTCACCTATTTTTTTAAGCAGAGCTTGATGTTAGACTTGAAACACTCTTCAGAATGGTCCTGCAGTTTGCATTTCAGTGTTCCTTCAAGCACACTTCGAATGCTAGCTTTCCCAAGCAAGTCAAAGGAAGGTTAGAATGTAAAGTGCAGTTCTTTCTCAGAGAAAGCAGATAGACATTTGTCAGTTTGCAATTGCGCTCCACACTTGGATGTCCAGTACCGTCCAAAGAAGACCGTTTTGTTAGAAGCCAAACACACTCTTCAGATCGGCCTGGCAGTTTGCACTTCAGTTTTCTTTCAGGCACAGTTCTATCGCCAGCTCTCCCGTGCAAGTCAATGGAAGGTTAGGATAGAAAGTGCAGTTCCTTCTTAGAAAAAGCAGCTAGAGCTCTGTCAGTTTTCTAGAGTACACCATTCTTTGCTGTCCATGCAGGATCATTCACATCACAACCTGGCCGCCTGTATCGCTGATTTCTGCAGCACGAGTCTATGAGGCGTATATGCTGAGTAGCACCTTGGCCTAGAAAATGCATTGAGATCCTGATGAAACACAGGTCCTGGAAAGTCCTCTACTTTGTCTGAAGAAGGACTTCATGTGAGAAACCACGCACAGTCTTCACTATGGCCCGGCAGTGTGCACGTTAGTGTTCCTTCAAGAACAATTCTAGCCCCAGCTTTGCCATGCAAGTCCAAGGAAAGTTAGGATATAAAGGTCCGTTCCTTCTCCAAGAAAGGAGCTAGAGCTTTGTCAGTTTGCAAGTGCACTCCAATCTTGGACTTGTATCAAATACCGTTAACATCCCAATCTGGCTCTCAGCATTGCTGAATTCTGTAGCAGAACTCTTTGGGGCCTGTACAATGAAAGGCTCTTTGGCCTGAAAATTGCCCTAAGATTCTGCTGAAAGACAGGTCCCGGAAAGCCCTCAACTTTGTCCTAAGAACGTGTTGTTAGAAGCCAAACTCTTCAGAATTGTTCAGCATTCTGCACTTCACTTTTCATTCGAACCTTCTTCTAGTGCCAGCTCTCCCATGCACATCAATGGAAGGTAAGGATACACTCTGCAGTTCCTTCTCGAGAAAGCAGCTAGAGCTCTGTCATTTTGACAGTGGACTCCATGCTTGGACTTACAACCTATACCATTCAAATCACAATCAGGCTCTCTGCAATTCTGATTTCTGTAGCATATCTACATGAGGCCTATAAGGTGACTAGCACTATGGCCTAGAAAGTGCAATGAGGTTCTGCTGAAAGACAGGTTCTGGCATATCCTCAACTTTGTCCTACTAAAAACTTGGTGTTAGAATCCAAAAACACACTCTTCAGAGTGGTCCTGCAGTTTGCACATCAGTTTTCATTCAAGCATTCTTCTGGTGCCAGCTCTCCCATCAACTCAAAGGCAGCTTATATAAAGTGCAGTACATTCTCAGACAAAGCAGCTACATCTCTGTCCGTTTGGCTGTGCACTCCACTGTGGGACTTATATCCAATACCATTCACATCCCAATCTGTCTCTCTGCATTGCTGGTTTCTGTAGCACATCTCTATGAGGCCAGTACAGTGACTAGAACTTTGGTTTAGAAGTTGCATTGAGGTTCTGCTGAAAGTGAGGTGCTGGAAATTCCTCCACTTTGCCCTAAGAACTTATTGTAAGCCAAAATCACTCTTCAGAATGATCCCACAGTTTGTACTTCAGTTTTCATTGAAGCATTTTTCTAGCAACTGCTGTCCCATGCAAGTCCATGGAAGGTCATGACATAAAGTGTATTTCCTCTTCAGAGAAAGCAGCCTGAGCACGGAGGGTTTACCAGTGCACTCCACTCTAGGACTTCCATCCAACACCATTCAAAACACATTCTAGCTGTCTGTATTCCTGAATTCTGTAGCATAACGTTATGTGGAATGTACCTCAAATAGCACTTTGGCCCAAAAATTGCATTGAGGTTCTGCTGAAAGACAGGTGCTTGACAGTCCTCAACTTTGCCCTAAGATGAACTTGATGTTTAAATCAAAAACACTCTTCAGTATGATCCTTCAGGTTATACTTCAGCTTTCATTGAAACATTCTTCTAGCCCCAGCTGTCCCGTGTCAGTCAATGGAAGTTTATAATATAAAGTGCAGCTCCTTCTCAGAGAAAGCAGCTAAACGTCTGCTATTTGGGCAGTGCACTACACTCTTTGACTTACTTCCAATACAATTCACATCACAATCTGTCTCTCTGCATTGCTGATTTCTGTAGCACACAGCTATGAGGCCTGTACCATGAAAAGCAGTTTGGCCTAGAAAACGCTTTGAGGTTCTCCTGAAAGGTCCTGGAAAGTCCTCAGCTTTAGCCTAAGCAGAAAGTGATGTAGAAGCCAAACACACTATTCAGAATATTCCGGCAGTTTGCACTTCAGTTTTCATTCAAGCATAATTCCTGCTCTAGCTCTCCCTTGCATGTCAAAGGAAGGTGAGGAATTAAAGTTCAGTTTCTTAGGGAAAGCAGCTAGAGCTCTGTGAGTGTGGCAGTACACTACACCCTAGGACTTATATCCAATACCATTTACATCACAATCTGGTACTCTGCATTGCTGATATCTGCTGCACATCATTATTAGGCTTGTTCCATGAATATCACTTTGGCATAGAACATGCCTTGAGGTTCTACCGAAAGACAGGTCCTGCAAAGTTCTCACCTATTTTTTTAAGCAGAGCTTGATGTTAGACTTGAAACACTCTTCAGAATGGTCCTGCAGTTTGCATTTCAGTGTTCCTTCAAGCACACTTCGAATGCTAGCTTTCCCAAGCAAGTCAAAGGAAGGTTAGAATGTAAAGTGCAGTTCTTTCTCAGAGAAAGCAGATAGACATTTGTCAGTTTGCAATTGCGCTCCACACTTGGATGTCCAGTACCGTCCAAAGAAGACCGTTTTGTTAGAAGCCAAACACACTCTTCAGATCGGCCTGGCAGTTTGCACTTCAGTTTTCTTTCAGGCACAGTTCTATCGCCAGCTCTCCCGTGCAAGTCAATGGAAGGTTAGGATAGAAAGTGCAGTTCCTTCTTAGAAAAAGCAGCTAGAGCTCTGTCAGTTTTCTAGAGTACACCATTCTTTGCTGTCCATGCAGGATCATTCACATCACAACCTGGCCGCCTGTATCGCTGATTTCTGCAGCACGAGTCTATGAGGCGTATATGCTGAGTAGCACCTTGGCCTAGAAAATGCATTGAGATCCTGATGAAACACAGGTCCTGGAAAGTCCTCTACTTTGTCTGAAGAAGGACTTCATGTGAGAAACCACGCACAGTCTTCACTATGGCCCGGCAGTGTGCACGTTAGTGTTCCTTCAAGAACAATTCTAGCCCCAGCTTTGCCATGCAAGTCCAAGGAAAGTTAGGATATAAAGGTCCGTTCCTTCTCCAAGAAAGGAGCTAGAGCTTTGTCAGTTTGCAAGTGCACTCCAATCTTGGACTTGTATCAAATACCGTTAACATCCCAATCTGGCTCTCAGCATTGCTGAATTCTGTAGCAGAACTCTTTGGGGCCTGTACAATGAAAGGCTCTTTGGCCTGAAAATTGCCCTAAGATTCTGCTGAAAGACAGGTCCCGGAAAGCCCTCAACTTTGTCCTAAGAACGTGTTGTTTAGAAGCCAAACTCTTCAGAATTGTTCAGCATTCTGCACTTCACTTTTCATTCGAACCTTCTTCTAGTGCCAGCTCTCCCATGCACATCAATGGAAGGTAAGGATACACTCTGCAGTTCCTTCTCGAGAAAGCAGCTAGAGCTCTGTCATTTTTGACAGTGGACTCCATGCTTGGACTTACAACCTATACATTCAAATCACAATCAGGCTCTCTGCAATTCTGATTTCTGTAGCATATCTACATGAGGCCTATAAGGTGAATAGCACTATGGCCTAGAAAGTGCAATGAGGTTCTGCTGAAAGACAGGTTCTGGCATATCCTCAACTTTGTCCTACTAAAAACTTGGTGTTAGAATCCAAAAACACACTCTTCAGAGTGGTCCTGCAGTTTGCACATCAGTTTTCATTCAAGCATTCTTCTAGTGCCAGCTCTCCCATCAACTCAAAGAAGCTTATATAAAGTGCAGTACATTCTCAGACAAAGCAGCTACATCTCTGTCCGTTTGGCTGTGCACTCCACTGTGGGACTTATATCCAATACCATTCACATCCCAATCTGTCTCTCTGCATTGCTGGTTTCTGTAGCACATCTCTATGAGGCCAGTACAGTGACTAGAACTTTGGTTTAGAAGTTGCATTGAGGTTCTGCTGAAAGTGAGGTGCTGGAAATTCCTCCACTTTGCCCTAAGAACTTATTGTAAGCCAAAATCACTCTTCAGAATGATCCCACAGTTTGTACTTCAGTTTTCATTGAAGCATTTTTCTAGCAACTGCTGTCCCATGCAAGTCCATGGAAGGTCATGACATAAAGTGTATTTCCTCTTCAGAGAAAGCAGCCTGAGCACGGAGGGTTTACCAGTGCACTCCACTCTAGGACTTCCATCCAACACCATTCAAAACACATTCTAGCTGTCTGTATTCCTGAATTCTGTAGCATAACGTTATGTGGAATGTACCTCAAATAGCACTTTGGCCCAAAAATTGCATTGAGGTTCTGCTGAAAGACAGGTGCTTGACAGTCCTCAACTTTGCCCTAAGATGAACTTGATGTTTAAATCAAAAACACTCTTCAGTATGATCCTTCAGTTTATACTTCAGCTTTCATTGAAACATTCTTCTAGCCCCAGCTGTCCCGTGTCAGTCAATGGAAGTTTATAATATAAAGTGCAGCTCCTTCTCAGAGAAAGCAGCTAAACGTCTGCTATTTGGGCAGTGCACTACACTCTTTGACTTACTTCCAATACAATTCACATCACAATCTGTCTCTCTGCATTGCTGATTTCTGTAGCACACAGCTATGAGGCCTGTACCATGAAAAGCAGTTTGGCCTAGAAAACGCTTTGAGGTTCTCCTGAAAGGTCCTGGAAAGTCCTCAGCTTTATCCTAAGCAGAAAGTGATGTAGAAGCCAAACACACTATTCAGAATATTCCGGCAGTTTGCACTTCAGTTTTCATTCAAGCATAATTCCTGCTCTAGCTCTCCCTTGCATGTCAAAGGAAGGTGAGGAATTAAAGTTCAGTTTCTTAGGGAAAGCAGCTAGAGCTCTGTGAGTGTGGCAGTACACTACACCCTAGGACTTATATCCAATACCATTTACATCACAATCTGGTACTCTGCATTGCTGATATCTGCTGCACATCATTATTAGGCTTGTTCCATGATATCACTTTGGCATAGAACATGCCTTGAGGTTCTACCGAAAGACAGGTCCTGCAAAGTTCTCACCTTTTTTTTAAGCTGAGCTTGATGTTAGACTTGAAACACTCTTCAGAATGGTCCTGCAGTTTGCATTTCCGTGTTCCTTCAAGCACACTTCGAATGCTAGCTTTCCCAAGCAAGTCAAAGGAAGGTTAGAATGTAAAGTGCAGTTCTTTCTCAGAGAAAGCAGATAGACATTTGTCAGTTTGCAATTGCGCTCCACACTTGGATGTCCAGTACCGTCCAAAGAAGACCGTTTTGTTAGAAGCCAAACACACTCTTCAGATCGGCCTGGCAGTTTGCACTTCAGTTTTCTTTCAGGCACAGTTCTATCGCCAGCTCTCCCGTGCAAGTCAATGGAAGGTTAGGATAGAAAGTGCAGTTCCTTCTTAGAAAAAGCAGCTAGAGCTCTGTCAGTTTTCTAGAGTACACCATTCTTTGCTGTCCATGCAGGATCATTCACATCACAACCTGGCCGCCTGTATCGCTGATTTCTGCAGCACGAGTCTATGAGGCGTATATGCTGAGTAGCACCTTGGCCTAGAAAATGCATTGAGATCCTGATGAAACACAGGTCCTGGAAAGTCCTCTACTTTGTCTGAAGAAGGACTTCATGTGAGAAACCACGCACAGTCTTCACTATGGCCGGCAGTGTGCACGTTAGTGTTCCTTCAAGAACAATTCTAGCCCCAGCTTTGCCATGCAAGTCCAAGGAAAGTTAGGATATAAAGGTCCGTTCCTTCTCCAAGAAAGGAGCTAGAGCTTTGTCAGTTTGCAAGTGCACTCCAATCTTGGACTTGTATCAAATACCGTTAACATCCCAATCTGGCTCTCAGCATTGCTGAATTCTGTAGCAGAACTCTTTGGGGCCTGTACAATGAAAGGCTCTTTGGCCTGAAAATTGCCCTAAGATTCTGCTGAAAGACAGGTCCCGGAAAGCCCTCAACTTTGTCCTAAGAACGTGTTGTTAGAAGCCAAACTCTTCAGAATTGTTCAGCATTCTGCACTTCACTTTTCATTCGAACCTTCTTCTAGTGCCAGCTCCCATGCACATCAATGGAAGGTAAGGATACACTCTGCAGTTCCTTCTCGAGAAAGCAGCTAGAGCTCTGTCATTTTGACAGTGGACTCCATGCTTGGACTTACAACCTATACCATTCAAATCACAATCAGGCTCTCTGCAATTCTGATTTCTGTAGCATATCTACATGAGGCCTATAAGGTGAATAGCACTATGGCCTAGAAAGTGCAATGAGGTTCTGCTGAAAGACAGGTTCTGGCATATCCTCAACTTTGTCCTACTAAAAACTTGGTGTTAGAATCCAAAAACACACTCTTCAGAGTGGTCCTGCAGTTTGCACATCAGTTTTCATTCAAGCATTCTTCTAGTGCCAGCTCTCCCATCAACTCAAAGGCAGCTTATATAAAGTGCAGTACATTCTCAGACAAAGCAGCTACATCTCTGTCCGTTTGGCTGTGCACTCCACTGTGGGACTTATATCCAATACCATTCACATCCCAATCTGTCTCTCTGCATTGCTGGTTTCTGTAGCACATCTCTATGAGGCCAGTACAGTGACTAGAACTTTGGTTTAGAAATTGCATTGAGGTTCTGCTGAAAGTGAGGTGCTGGAAATTCCTCCACTTTGCCCTAAGAACTTATTGTAAGCCAAAATCACTCTTCAGAATGATCCCACAGTTTGTACTTCAGTTTTCATTGAAGCATTTTTCTAGCAACTGCTGTCCCATGCAAGTCCATGGAAGGTCATGACATAAAGTGTATTTCCTCTTCAGAGAAAGCAGCCTGAGCACGGAGGGTTTACCAGTGCACTCCACTCTAGGACTTCCATCCAACACCATTCAAAACACATTCTAGCTGTCTGTATTCCTGAATTCTGTAGCATAACGTTATGTGGAATGTACCTCAAATAGCACTTTGGCCCAAAAATTGCATTGAGGTTCTGCTGAAAGACAGGTGCTTGACAGTCCTCAACTTTGCCCTAAGATGAACTTGATGTTTAAATCAAAAACACTCTTCAGTATGATCCTTCAGTTTATACTTCAGCTTTCATTGAAACATTCTTCTAGCCCCAGCTGTCCCGTGTCAGTCAATGGAAGTTTATAATATAAAGTGCAGCTCCTTCTCAGAGAAAGCAGCTAAACGTCTGCTATTTGGGCAGTGCACTACACTCTTTGACTTACTTCCAATACAATTCACATCACAATCTGTCTCTCTGCATTGCTGATTTCTGTAGCACACAGCTATGAGGCCTGTACCATGAAAAGCAGTTTGGCCTAGAAAACGCTTTGAGGTTCTCCTGAAAGGTCCTGGAAAGTCCTCAGCTTTATCCTAAGCAGAAAGTGATGTAGAAGCCAAACACACTATTCAGAATATTCCGGCAGTTTGCACTTCAGTTTTCATTCAAGCATAATTCCTGCTCTAGCTCTCCCTTGCATGTCAAAGGAAGGTGAGGAATTAAAGTTCAGTTTCTTAGGGAAAGCAGCTAGAGCTCTGTGAGTGTGGCAGTACACTACACCCTAGGACTTATATCCAATACCATTTACATCACAATCTGGTACTCTGCATTGCTGATATCTGCTGCACATCATTATTAGGCTTGTTCCATGAATATCACTTTGGCATAGAACATGCCTTGAGGTTCTACCGAAAGACAGGTCCTGCAAAGTTCTCACCTATTTTTTTAAGCAGAGCTTGATGTTAGACTTGAAACACTCTTCAGAATGGTCCTGCAGTTTGCATTTCAGTGTTCCTTCAAGCACACTTCGAATGCTAGCTTTCCCAAGCAAGTCAAAGGAAGGTTAGAATGTAAAGTGCAGTTCTTTCTCAGAGAAAGCAGATAGACATTTGTCAGTTTGCAATTGCGCTCCACACTTGGATGTCCAGTACCGTCCAAAGAAGACCGTTTTGTTAGAAGCCAAACACACTCTTCAGATCGGCCTGGCAGTTTGCACTTCAGTTTTCTTTCAGGCACAGTTCTATCGCCAGCTCTCCCGTGCAAGTCAATGGAAGGTTAGGATAGAAAGTGCAGTTCCTTCTTAGAAAAAGCAGCTAGAGCTCTGTCAGTTTTCTAGAGTACACCATTCTTTGCTGTCCATGCAGGATCATTCACATCACAACCTGGCCGCCTGTATCGCTGATTTCTGCAGCACGAGTCTATGAGGCGTATATGCTGAGTAGCACCTTGGCCTAGAAAATGCATTGAGATCCTGATGAAACACAGGTCCTGGAAAGTCCTCTACTTTGTCTGAAGAAGGACTTCATGTGAGAAACCACGCACAGTCTTCACTATGGCCCGGCAGTGTGCACGTTAGTGTTCCTTCAAGAACAATTCTAGCCCCAGCTTTGCCATGCAAGTCCAAGGAAAGTTAGGATATAAAGGTCCGTTCCTTCTCCAAGAAAGGAGCTAGAGCTTTGTCAGTTTGCAAGTGCACTCCAATCTTGGACTTGTATCAAATACCGTTAACATCCCAATCTGGCTCTCAGCATTGCTGAATTCTGTAGCAGAACTCTTTGGGGCCTGTACAATGAAAGGCTCTTTGGCCTGAAAATTGCCCTAAGATTCTGCTGAAAGACAGGTCCCGGAAAGCCCTCAACTTTGTCCTAAGAACGTGTTGTTAGAAGCCAAACTCTTCAGAATTGTTCAGCATTCTGCACTTCACTTTTCATTCGAACCTTCTTCTAGTGCCAGCTCTCCCATGCACATCAATGGAAGGTAAGGATACACTCTGCAGTTCCTTCTCGAGAAAGCAGCTAGAGCTCTGTCATTTTGACAGTGGACTCCATGCTTGGACTTACAACCTATACATTCAAATCACAATCAGGCTCTCTGCAATTCTGATTTCTGTAGCATATCTACATGAGGCCTATAAGGTGAATAGCACTATGGCCTAGAAAGTGCAATGAGGTTCTGCTGAAAGACAGGTTCTGGAATATCCTCAACTTTGTCCTACTAAAAACTTGGTGTTAGAATCCAAAAACACACTCTTCAGAGTGGTCCTGCAGTTTGCACATCAGTTTTCATTCAAGCATTCTTCTGGTGCCAGCTCTCCCATCAACTCAAAGGCAGCTTATATAAAGTGCAGTACATTCTCAGACAAAGCAGCTACATCTCTGTCCGTTTGGCTGTGCACTCCACTGTGGGACTTATATCCAATACCATTCACATCCCAATCTGTCTCTCTGCATTGCTGGTTTCTGTAGCACATCTCTATGAGGCCAGTACAGTGACTAGAACTTTGGTTTAGAAGTTGCATTGAGGTTCTGCTGAAAGTGAGGTGCTGGAAATTCCTCCACTTTGCCCTAAGAACTTATTGTAAGCCAAAATCACTCTTCAGAATGATCCCACAGTTTGTACTTCAGTTTTCATTGAAGCATTTTTCTAGCAACTGCTGTCCCATGCAAGTCCATGGAAGGTCATGACATAAAGTGTATTTCCTCTTCAGAGAAAGCAGCCTGAGCACGGAGGGTTTACCAGTGCACTCCACTCTAGGACTTCCATCCAACACCATTCAAAACACATTCTAGCTGTCTGTATTCCTGAATTCTGTAGCATAACGTTATGTGGAATGTACCTCAAATAGCACTTTGGCCCAAAAATTGCATTGAGGTTCTGCTGAAAGACAGGTGCTTGACAGTCCTCAACTTTGCCCTAAGATGAACTTGATGTTTAAATCAAAAACACTCTTCAGTATGATCCTTCAGTTTATACTTCAGCTTTCATTGAAACATTCTTCTAGCCCCAGCTGTCCCGTGTCAGTCAATGGAAGTTTATAATATAAAGTGCAGCTCCTTCTCAGAGAAAGCAGCTAAACGTCTGCTATTTGGGCAGTGCACTACACTCTTTGACTTACTTCCAATACAATTCACATCACAATCTGTCTCTCTGCATTGCTGATTTCTGTAGCACACAGCTATGAGGCCTGTACCATGAAAAGCAGTTTGGCCTAGAAAACGCTTTGAGGTTCTCCTGAAAGGTCCTGGAAAGTCCTCAGCTTTAGCCTAAGCAGAAAGTGATGTAGAAGCCAAACACACTATTCAGAATATTCCGGCAGTTTGCACTTCAGTTTTCATTCAAGCATAATTCCTGCTCTAGCTCTCCCTTGCATGTCAAAGGAAGGTGAGGAATTAAAGTTCAGTTTCTTAGGGAAAGCAGCTAGAGCTCTGTGAGTGTGGCAGTACACTACACCCTAGGACTTATATCCAATACCATTTACATCACAATCTGGTACTCTGCATTGCTGATATCTGCTGCACATCATTATTAGGCTTGTTCCATGACTATCACTTTGGCATAGAACATGCCTTGAGGTTCTACCGAAAGACAGGTCCTGCAAAGTTCTCACCTATTTTTTTAAGCTGAGCTTGATGTTAGAATTGAAACACTCTTCAGAATGGTCCTGCAGTTTGCATTTCAGTGTTCCTTCAAGCACACTTCGAATGCTAGCTTTCCCAAGCAAGTCAAAGGAAGGTTAGAATGTAAAGTGCAGTTCTTTCTCAGAGAAAGCAGATAGACATTTGTCAGTTTGCAATTGCGCTCCACACTTGGATGTCCAGTACCGTCCAAAGAAGACCGTTTTGTTAGAAGCCAAACACACTCTTCAGATCGGCCTGGCAGTTTGCACTTCAGTTTTCTTTCAGGCACAGTTCTATCGCCAGCTCTCCCGTGCAAGTCAATGGAAGGTTAGGATAGAAAGTGCAGTTCCTTCTTAGAAAAAGCAGCTAGAGCTCTGTCAGTTTTCTAGAGTACACCATTCTTTGCTGTCCATGCAGGATCATTCACATCACAACCTGGCCGCCTGTATCGCTGATTTCTGCAGCACGAGTCTATGAGGCGTATATGCTGAGTAGCACCTTGGCCTAGAAAATGCATTGAGATCCTGATGAAACACAGGTCCTGGAAAGTCCTCTACTTTGTCTGAAGAAGGACTTCATGTGAGAAACCACGCACAGTCTTCACTATGGTCCGGCAGTGTGCACGTTAGTGTTCCTTCAAGAACAATTCTAGCCCCAGCTTTGCCATGCAAGTCCAAGGAAAGTTAGGATATAAAGGTCCGTTCCTTCTCCAAGAAAGGAGCTAGAGCTTTGTCAGTTTGCAAGTGCACTCCAATCTTGGACTTGTATCAAATACCGTTAACATCCCAATCTGGCTCTCAGCATTGCTGAATTCTGTAGCAGAACTCTTTGGGGCCTGTACAATGAAAGGCTCTTTGGCCTGAAAATTGCCCTAAGATTCTGCTGAAAGACAGGTCCCGGAAAGCCCTCAACTTTGTCCTAAGAACGTGTTGTTAGAAGCCAAACTCTTCAGAATTGTTCAGCATTCTGCACTTCACTTTTCATTCGAACCTTCTTCTAGTGCCAGCTATCCCATGCACATCAATGGAAGGTAAGGATACACTCTGCAGTTCCTTCTCGAGAAAGCAGCTAGAGCTCTGTCATTTTGACAGTGGACTCCATGCTTGGACTTACAACCTATACCATTCAAATCACAATCAGGCTCTCTGCAATTCTGATTTCTGTAGCATATCTACATGAGGCCTATAAGGTGACTAGCACTATGGCCTAGAAAGTGCAATGAGGTTCTGCTGAAAGACAGGTTCTGGAATATCCTCAACTTTGTCCTACTAAAAACTTGGTGTTAGAATCCAAAAACACACTCTTCAGAGTGGTCCTGCAGTTTGCACATCAGTTTTCATTCAAGCATTCTTCTAGTGCCAGCTCTCCCATCAACTCAAAGGAAGCTTATATAAAGTGCAGTACATTCTCAGACAAAGCAGCTACATCTCTGTCCGTTTGGCTGTGCACTCCACTGTGGGACTTATATCCAATACCATTCACATCCCAATCTGTCTCTCTGCATTGCTGGTTTCTGTAGCACATCTCTATGAGGCCAGTACAGTGACTAGAACTTTGGTTTAGAAGTTGCATTGAGGTTCTGCTGAAAGTGAGGTGCTGGAAATTCCTCCACTTTGCCCTAAGAACTTATTGTAAGCCAAAATCACTCTTCAGAATGATCCCACAGTTTGTACTTCAGTTTTCATTGAAGCATTTTTCTAGCAACTGCTGTCCCATGCAAGTCCATGGAAGGTCATGACATAAAGTGTATTTCCTCTTCAGAGAAAGCAGCCTGAGCACGGAGGGTTTACCAGTGCACTCCACTCTAGGACTTCCATCCAACACCATTCAAAACACATTCTAGCTGTCTGTATTCCTGAATTCTGTAGCATAACGTTATGTGGAATGTACCTCAAATAGCACTTTGGCCCAAAAATTGCATTGAGGTTCTGCTGAAAGACAGGTGCTTGACAGTCCTCAACTTTGCCCTAAGATGAACTTGATGTTTAAATCAAAAACACTCTTCAGTATGATCCTTCAGTTTATACTTCAGCTTTCATTGAAACATTCTTCTAGCCCCAGCTGTCCCGTGTCAGTCAATGGAAGTTTATAATATAAAGTGCAGCTCCTTCTCAGAGAAAGCAGCTAAACGTCTGCTATTTGGGCAGTGCACTACACTCTTTGACTTACTTCCAATACAATTCACATCACAATCTGTCTCTCTGCATTGCTGATTTCTGTAGCACACAGCTATGAGGCCTGTACCATGAAAAGCAGTTTGGCCTAGAAAACGCTTTGAGGTTCTCCTGAAAGGTCCTGGAAAGTCCTCAGCTTTATCCTAAGCAGAAAGTGATGTAGAAGCCAAACACACTATTCAGAATATTCCGGCAGTTTGCACTTCAGTTTTCATTCAAGCATAATTCCTGCTCTAGCTCTCCCTTGCATGTCAAAGGAAGGTGAGGAATTAAAGTTCAGTTTCTTAGGGAAAGCAGCTAGAGCTCTGTGAGTGTGGCAGTACACTACACCCTAGGACTTATATCCAATACCATTTACATCACAATCTGGTACTCTGCATTGCTGATATCTGCTGCACATCATTATTAGGCTTGTTCCATGACTATCACTTTGGCATAGAACATGCCTTGAGGTTCTACCGAAAGACAGGTCCTGCAAAGTTCTCACCTATTTTTTTAAGCAGAGCTTGATGTTAGACTTGAAACACTCTTCAGAATGGTCCTGCAGTTTGCATTTCAGTGTTCCTTCAAGCACACTTCGAATGCTAGCTTTCCCAAGCAAGTCAAAGGAAGGTTAGAATGTAAAGTGCAGTTCTTTCTCAGAGAAAGCAGATAGACATTTGTCAGTTTGCAATTGCGCTCCACACTTGGATGTCCAGTACCGTCCAAAGAAGACCGTTTTGTTAGAAGCCAAACACACTCTTCAGATCGGCCTGGCAGTTTGCACTTCAGTTTTCTTTCAGGCACAGTTCTATCGCCAGCTCTCCCGTGCAAGTCAATGGAAGGTTAGGATAGAAAGTGCAGTTCCTTCTTAGAAAAAGCAGCTAGAGCTCTGTCAGTTTTCTAGAGTACACATTCTTTGCTGTCCATGCAGGATCATTCACATCACAACCTGGCCGCCTGTATCGCTGATTTCTGCAGCACGAGTCTATGAGGCGTATATGCTGAGTAGCACCTTGGCCTAGAAAATGCATTGAGATCCTGATGAAACACAGGTCCTGGAAAGTCCTCTACTTTGTCTGAAGAAGGACTTCATGTGAGAAACCACGCACAGTCTTCACTATGGCCCGGCAGTGTGCACGTTAGTGTTCCTTCAAGAACAATTCTAGCCCCAGCTTTGCCATGCAAGTCCAAGGAAAGTTAGGATATAAAGGTCCGTTCCTTCTCCAAGAAAGGAGCTAGAGCTTTGTCAGTTTGCAAGTGCACTCCAATCTTGGACTTGTATCAAATACCGTTAACATCCCAATCTGGCTCTCAGCATTGCTGAATTCTGTAGCAGAACTCTTTGGGGCCTGTACAATGAAAGGCTCTTTGGCCTGAAAATTGCCCTAAGATTCTGCTGAAAGACAGGTCCCGGAAAGCCCTCAACTTTGTCCTAAGAACGTGTTGTTAGAAGCCAAACTCTTCAGAATTGTTCAGCATTCTGCACTTCACTTTTCATTCGAACCTTCTTCTAGTGCCAGCTCTCCCATGCACATCAATGGAAGGTAAGGATACACTCTGCAGTTCCTTCTCGAGAAAGCAGCTAGAGCTCTGTCATTTTGACAGTGGACTCCATGCTTGGACTTACAACCTATACCATTCAAATCACAATCAGGCTCTCTGCAATTCTGATTTCTGTAGCATATCTACATGAGGCCTATAAGGTGAATAGCACTATGGCCTAGAAAGTGCAATGAGGTTCTGCTGAAAGACAGGTTCTGGAATATCCTCAACTTTGTCCTACTAAAAACTTGGTGTTAGAATCCCAAAAACACACTCTTCAGAGTGGTCCTGCAGTTTGCACATCAGTTTTCATTCAAGCATTCTTCTAGTGCCAGCTCTCCCATCAACTCAAAGGAAGCTTATATAAAGTGCAGTACATTCTCAGACAAAGCAGCTACATCTCTGTCCGTTTGGCTGTGCACTCCACTGTGGGACTTATATCCAATACCATTCACATCCCAATCTGTCTCTCTGCATTGCTGGTTTCTGTAGCACATCTCTATGAGGCCAGTACAGTGACTAGAACTTTGGTTTAGAAGTTGCATTGAGGTTCTGCTGAAAGTGAGGTGCTGGAAATTCCTCCACTTTGCCCTAAGAACTTATTGTAAGCCAAAATCACTCTTCAGAATGATCCCACAGTTTGTACTTCAGTTTTCATTGAAGCATTTTTCTAGCAACTGCTGTCCCATGCAAGTCCATGGAAGGTCATGACATAAAGTGTATTTCCTCTTCAGAGAAAGCAGCCTGAGCACGGAGGGTTTACCAGTGCACTCCACTCTAGGACTTCCATCCAACACCATTCAAAACACATTCTAGCTGTCTGTATTCCTGAATTCTGTAGCATAACGTTATGTGGAATGTACCTCAAATAGCACTTTGGCCCAAAAATTGCATTGAGGTTCTGCTGAAAGACAGGTGCTTGACAGTCCTCAACTTTGCCCTAAGATGAACTTGATGTTTAAATCAAAAACTCTCTTCAGTATGATCCTTCAGTTTATACTTCAGCTTTCATTGAAACATTCTTCTAGCCCCAGCTGTCCGTGTCAGTCAATGGAAGTTTATAATATAAAGTGCAGCTCCTTCTCAGAGAAAGCAGCTAAACGTCTGCTATTTGGGCAGTGCACTACACTCTTTGACTTACTTCCAATACAATTCACATCACAATCTGTCTCTCTGCATTGCTGATTTCTGTAGCACACAGCTATGAGGCCTGTACCATGAAAAGCAGTTTGGCCTAGAAAACGCTTTGAGGTTCTCCTGAAAGGTCCTGGAAAGTCCTCAGCTTTATCCTAAGCAGAAAGTGATGTAGAAGCCAAACACACTATTCAGAATATTCCGGCAGTTTGCACTTCAGTTTTCATTCAAGCATAATTCCTGCTCTAGCTCTCCCTTGCATGTCAAAGGAAGGTGAGGAATTAAAGTTCAGTTTCTTAGGGAAAGCAGCTAGAGCTCTGTGAGTGTGGCAGTACACTACACCCTAGGACTGATATCCAATACCATTTACATCACAATCTGGTACTCTGCATTGCTGATATCTGCTGCACATCATTATTAGGCTTGTTCCATGACTATCACTTTGGCATAGAACATGCCTTGAGGTTCTACCGAAAGACAGGTCCTGCAAAGTTCTCACCTATTTTTTTAAGCTGAGCTTGATGTTAGAATTGAAACACTCTTCAGAATGGTCCTGCAGTTTGCATTTCAGTGTTCCTTCAAGCACACTTCGAATGCTAGCTTTCCCAAGCAAGTCAAAGGAAGGTTAGAATGTAAAGTGCAGTTCTTTCTCAGAGAAAGCAGATAGACATTTGTCAGTTTGCAATTGCGCTCCACACTTGGATGTCCAGTACCGTCCAAAGAAGACCGTTTTGTTAGAAGCCAAACACACTCTTCAGATCGGCCTGGCAGTTTGCACTTCAGTTTTCTTTCAGGCACAGTTCTATCGCCAGCTCTCCCGTGCAAGTCAATGGAAGGTTAGGATAGAAAGTGCAGTTCCTTCTTAGAAAAAGCAGCTAGAGCTCTGTCAGTTTTCTAGAGTACACCATTCTTTGCTGTCCATGCAGGATCATTCACATCACAACCTGGCCGCCTGTATTGCTGATTTCTGCAGCACGAGTCTATGAGGCGTATATGCTGAGTAGCACCTTGGCCTAGAAAATGCATTGAGATCCTGATGAAACACAGGTCCTGGAAAGTCCTCTACTTTGTCTGAAGAAGGACTTCATGTGAGAAACCACGCACAGTCTTCACTATGGTCCGGCAGTGTGCACGTTAGTGTTCCTTCAAGAACAATTCTAGCCCCAGCTTTGCCATGCAAGTCCAAGGAAAGTTAGGATATAAAGGTCCGTTCCTTCTCCAAGAAAGGAGCTAGAGCTTTGTCAGTTTGCAAGTGCACTCCAATCTTGGACTTGTATCAAATACCGTTAACATCCCAATCTGGCTCTCAGCATTGCTGAATTCTGTAGCAGAACTCTTTGGGGCCTGTACAATGAAAGGCTCTTTGGCCTGAAAATTGCCCTAAGATTCTGCTGAAAGACAGGTCCCGGAAAGCCCTCAACTTTGTCCTAAGAACGTGTTGTTAGAAGCCAAACTCTTCAGAATTGTTCAGCATTCTGCACTTCACTTTTCATTCGAACCTTCTTCTAGTGCCAGCTCTCCCATGCACATCAATGGAAGGTAAGGATACACTCTGCAGTTCCTTCTCGAGAAAGCAGCTAGAGCTCTGTCATTTTGACAGTGGACTCCATGCTTGGACTTACAACCTATACCATTCAAATCACAATCAGGCTCTCTGCAATTCTGATTTCTGTAGCATATCTACATGAGGCCTATAAGGTGAATAGCACTATGGCCTAGAAAGTGCAATGAGGTTCTGCTGAAAGACAGGTTCTGGCATATCCTCAACTTTGTCCTACTAAAAACTTGGTGTTAGAATCCAAAAACACACTCTTCAGAGTGGTCCTGCAGTTTGCACATCAGTTTTCATTCAAGCATTCTTCTGGTGCCAGCTCTCCCATCAACTCAAAGGAAGCTTATATAAAGTGCAGTACATTCTCAGACAAAGCAGCTACATCTCTGTCCGTTTGGCTGTGCACTCCACTGTGGGACTTATATCCAATACCATTCACATCCCAATCTGTCTCTCTGCATTGCTGGTTTCTGTAGCACATCTCTATGAGGCCAGTACAGTGACTAGAACTTTGGTTTAGAAGTTGCATTGAGGTTCTGCTGAAAGTGAGGTGCTGGAAATTCCTCCACTTTGCCCTAAGAACTTATTGTAAGCCAAAATCACTCTTCAGAATGATCCCACAGTTTGTACTTCAGTTTTCATTGAAGCATTTTTCTAGCAACTGCTGTCCCATGCAAGTCCATGGAAGGTCATGACATAAAGTGTATTTCCTCTTCAGAGAAAGCAGCCTGAGCACGGAGGGTTTACCAGTGCACTCCACTCTAGGACTTCCATCCAACACCATTCAAAACACATTCTAGCTGTCTGTATTCCTGAATTCTGTAGCATAACGTTATGTGGAATGTACCTCAAATAGCACTTTGGCCCAAAAATTGCATTGAGGTTCTGCTGAAAGACAGGTGCTTGACAGTCCTCAACTTTGCCCTAAGATG
Organism: Heterocephalus glaber; assembly: GCF_053883595.1. Lineage (NCBI taxonomy): Eukaryota > Metazoa > Chordata > Mammalia > Rodentia > Bathyergidae > Heterocephalus > Heterocephalus glaber. The sequence continues at coordinate 180,868 of NW_028258160.1, forward strand.
AACTTGATGTTTAAATCAAAAACACTCTTCAGTATGATCCTTCAGTTTATACTTCAGCTTTCATTGAAACATTCTTCTAGCCCCAGCTGTCCCGTGTCAGTCAATGGAAGTTTATAATATAAAGTGCAGCTCCTTCTCAGAGAAAGCAGCTAAACGTCTGCTATTTGGGCAGTGCACTACACTCTTTGACTTACTTCCAATACAATTCACATCACAATCTGTCTCTCTGCATTGCTGATTTCTGTAGCACACAGCTATGAGGCCTGTACCATGAAAAGCAGTTTGGCCTAGAAAACGCTTTGAGGTTCTCCTGAAAGGTCCTGGAAAGTCCTCAGCTTTAGCCTAAGCAGAAAGTGATGTAGAAGCCAAACACACTATTCAGAATATTCCGGCAGTTTGCACTTCAGTTTTCATTCAAGCATAATTCCTGCTCTAGCTCTCCCTTGCATGTCAAAGGAAGGTGAGGAATTAAAGTTCAGTTTCTTAGGGAAAGCAGCTAGAGCTCTGTGAGTGTGGCAGTACACTACACCCTAGGACTTATATCCAATACCATTTACATCACAATCTGGTACTCTGCATTGCTGATATCTGCTGCACATCATTATTAGGCTTGTTCCATGACTATCACTTTGGCATAGAACATGCCTTGAGGTTCTACCGAAAGACAGGTCCTGCAAAGTTCTCACCTATTTTTTTAAGCTGAGCTTGATGTTAGAATTGAAACACTCTTCAGAATGGTCCTGCAGTTTGCATTTCAGTGTTCCTTCAAGCACACTTCGAATGCTAGCTTTCCCAAGCAAGTCAAAGGAAGGTTAGAATGTAAAGTGCAGTTCTTTCTCAGAGAAAGCAGATAGACATTTGTCAGTTTGCAATTGCGCTCCACACTTGGATGTCCAGTACCGTCCAAAGAAGACCGTTTTGTTAGAAGCCAAACACACTCTTCAGATCGGCCTGGCAGTTTGCACTTCAGTTTTCTTTCAGGCACAGTTCTATCGCCAGCTCTCCCGTGCAAGTCAATGGAAGGTTAGGATAGAAAGTGCAGTTCCTTCTTAGAAAAAGCAGCTAGAGCTCTGTCAGTTTTCTAGAGTACACCATTCTTTGCTGTCCATGCAGGATCATTCACATCACAACCTGGCCGCCTGTATTGCTGATTTCTGCAGCACGAGTCTATGAGGCGTATATGCTGAGTAGCACCTTGGCCTAGAAAATGCATTGAGATCCTGATGAAACACAGGTCCTGGAAAGTCCTCTACTTTGTCTGAAGAAGGACTTCATGTGAGAAACCACGCACAGTCTTCACTATGGTCCGGCAGTGTGCACGTTAGTGTTCCTTCAAGAACAATTCTAGCCCAGCTTTGCCATGCAAGTCCAAGGAAAGTTAGGATATAAAGGTCCGTTCCTTCTCCAAGAAAGGAGCTAGAGCTTTGTCAGTTTGCAAGTGCACTCCAATCTTGGACTTGTATCAAATACCGTTAACATCCCAATCTGGCTCTCAGCATTGCTGAATTCTGTAGCAGAACTCTTTGGGGCCTGTACAATGAAAGGCTCTTTGGCCTGAAAATTGCCCTAAGATTCTGCTGAAAGACAGGTCCCGGAAAGCCCTCAACTTTGTCCTAAGAACGTGTTGTTAGAAGCCAAACTCTTCAGAATTGTTCAGCATTCTGCACTTCACTTTTCATTCGAACCTTCTTCTAGTGCCAGCTCCCATGCACATCAATGGAAGGTAAGGATACACTCTGCAGTTCCTTCTCGAGAAAGCAGCTAGAGCTCTGTCATTTTGACAGTGGACTCCATGCTTGGACTTACAACCTATACATTCAAATCACAATCAGGCTCTCTGCAATTCTGATTTCTGTAGCATATCTACATGAGGCCTATAAGGTGAATAGCACTATGGCCTAGAAAGTGCAATGAGGTTCTGCTGAAAGACAGGTTCTGGCATATCCTCAACTTTGTCCTACTAAAAACTTGGTGTTAGAATCCAAAAACACACTCTTCAGAGTGGTCCTGCAGTTTGCACATCAGTTTTCATTCAAGCATTCTTCTGGTGCCAGCTCTCCCATCAACTCAAAGGAAGCTTATATAAAGTGCAGTACATTCTCAGACAAAGCAGCTACATCTCTGTCCGTTTGGCTGTGCACTCCACTGTGGGACTTATATCCAATACCATTCACATCCCAATCTGTCTCTCTGCATTGCTGGTTTCTGTAGCACATCTCTATGAGGCCAGTACAGTGACTAGAACTTTGGTTTAGAAGTTGCATTGAGGTTCTGCTGAAAGTGAGGTGCTGGAAATTCCTCCACTTTGCCCTAAGAACTTATTGTAAGCAAAATCACTCTTCAGAATGATCCCACAGTTTGTACTTCAGTTTTCATTGAAGCATTTTTCTAGCAACTGCTGTCCCATGCAAGTCCATGGAAGGTCATGACATAAAGTGTATTTCCTCTTCAGAGAAAGCAGCCTGAGCACGGAGGGTTTACCAGTGCACTCCACTCTAGGACTTCCATCCAACACCATTCAAAACACATTCTAGCTGTCTGTATTCCTGAATTCTGTAGCATAACGTTATGTGGAATGTACCTCAAATAGCACTTTGGCCCAAAAATTGCATTGAGGTTCTGCTGAAAGACAGGTGCTTGACAGTCCTCAACTTTGCCCTAAGATGAACTTGATGTTTAAATCAAAAACACTCTTCAGTATGATCCTTCAGTTTATACTTCAGCTTTCATTGAAACATTCTTCTAGCCCCAGCTGTCCCGTGTCAGTCAATGGAAGTTTATAATATAAAGTGCAGCTCCTTCTCAGAGAAAGCAGCTAAACGTCTGCTATTTGGGCAGTGCACTACACTCTTTGACTTACTTCCAATACAATTCACATCACAATCTGTCTCTCTGCATTGCTGATTTCTGTAGCACACAGCTATGAGGCCTGTACCATGAAAAGCAGTTTGGCCTAGAAAACGCTTTGAGGTTCTCCTGAAAGGTCCTGGAAAGTCCTCAGCTTTATCCTAAGCAGAAAGTGATGTAGAAGCCAAACACACTATTCAGAATATTCCGGCAGTTTGCACTTCAGTTTTCATTCAAGCATAATTCCTGCTCTAGCTCTCCCTTGCATGTCAAAGGAAGGTGAGGAATTAAAGTTCAGTTTCTTAGGGAAAGCAGCTAGAGCTCTGTGAGTGTGGCAGTACACTACACCCTAGGACTTATATCCAATACCATTTACATCACAATCTGGTACTCTGCATTGCTGATATCTGCTGCACATCATTATTAGGCTTGTTCCATGAATATCACTTTGGCATAGAACATGCCTTGAGGTTCTACCGAAAGACAGGTCCTGCAAAGTTCTCACCTATTTTTTTAAGCTGAGCTTGATGTTAGACTTGAAACACTCTTCAGAATGGTCCTGCAGTTTGCATTTCAGTGTTCCTTCAAGCACACTTCGAATGCTAGCTTTCCCAAGCAAGTCAAAGGAAGGTTAGAATGTAAAGTGCAGTTCTTTCTCAGAGAAAGCAGATAGACATTTGTCAGTTTGCAATTGCGCTCCACACTTGGATGTCCAGTACCGTCCAAAGAAGACCGTTTTGTTAGAAGCCAAACACACTCTTCAGATCGGCCTGGCAGTTTGCACTTCAGTTTTCTTTCAGGCACAGTTCTATCGCCAGCTCTCCCGTGCAAGTCAATGGAAGGTTAGGATAGAAAGTGCAGTTTCTTCTTAGAAAAAGCAGCTAGAGCTCTGTCAGTTTTCTAGAGTACACCCTTCTTTGCTGTC